>NC_142682.1:7078247-7228247 GCF_964200805.1 Pocillopora damicornis | reverse complement strand
ACAACGACTTTAATGTAGTGTTATACTCATCAACAAGTTCGCCGAGACTAAAAGAAGCAGCATCCCTTGCTAGCCTGGTGTTCTCCAACTGACCACAAAACTCGCTAAAATCAATATCACGAATCTTGCGATATGAGATTCGTTTACGCTCGAGTGGTAAACCTACTTCATTCATTAATTATACATGTACCGCCCATTTTCTGGTGGTTTACTCATGGAAAATGATGATAACCGAGCCAAAAGGTAGCTTGGTGCGAAAGCACCATGCAGCTGCAAATAACGTCGCCGAAGGGGAGGTGGGAATTACCAGATTACTGACTGACATCGATCATAATTCAAAATATAAATGCAATGTCTTCAAAAGATAAAAAAAACAACAACAGAAAACGAAAGCTCATAGAAAACGGTTCACTCCCTCGTTAGTCAAATACGTCGAAAATTTGAGACATGCCTGATCCCATTACGATTTGGCACAATAAGGGAACGTAAGAATGACTTTTAATAAACATTTTTTTGTATCATCAAGGCTTATTTTAATATCTTTTATCGTGTTTTTATCGGTACTAGTAAATCAGAGCTTCTACTCGACTGAAAATACATCGAGGAGTTTAGCGTTAGCGAGAGTGTACAATTTACTTTTTACAATATTTGCTTGAAAAAATGTGCTTGAAAACCCGTGTGAATTCTACGAATTCCTGGATCATCGTTACTCAAAAATTTCTGTGTATTCAAACAAAAATGTGTATGATCTGAGAGATTAAAGCAAAAGACAGGTGCTATCCGCATAGAGCTTTTGAATTTAACCACTTCTTAGTCTGAAGCGGTTGACTGCCAAATCCATTTGGAATTCCAAATCGGAGTCACTATGTTGGTTCATATTGGATCGATAAAAAAGGGCCATAGCAGACAAATTTTCTAAAGAGGGTATTATTTCTAGTGAATGAACCGGGTAAGTTTCTAAAGAAACTCTGGTGCTGCGTCGGTGGGAGAGTGTAGCAGGTAATTTAGTGTTAACAACTAAGTTGAAAACGTAAATTGGCCACCATAAAGAGTTTAAAGGCTGACATTTCGAGCTAAAGCCCTTCGTCAGAGCGAATGACGAAGGGCTAACGCTCGAATCGTAAGCCTTGAAACTTTTTACAGTAGCCAATTTACGTTTTCAACTCAGTTGTTAACACTAAATTACCGATTATTTCTATTATTCGTTTAATGTAGGTTTACTGCGAAATGCCGACAAAAACTGGGCTAAACGTTTAGGTTTTTTACAGCGTTAACTACTTACCTCGTTGACCACTCCCTATGATCAGGTTCGCTTGATTGCATACTTGGCTAGAGACAAAGTTTATTCGTTTCGCTACCGTAACCTTTTAAAAGTGTCCGCTTATTATGGGTGTCGTAGAAACATGCAATTAATAAAGGAATACAGGAGTTTGACAGATATTTGACAGGTGTTTGTTCGATAAGCGGTATCCGCTCGAGCGGTGGTCAGCTCAATACAGACTACCTTCTCCGAAACTTGCGCAACAACTGAGGATTTAGTCAGGCAACCTGAATCGGCGAACTACTATCGGCTACGAGAAGTACATGTACGCAAATCAATCGAACAAGGGGGTATGAACGCCTTGAGACTGAAACAGAGATTATGGGTTCAATTCCCGTACAAGCCTGAAGTTTTCTCAAGCCTTATTTACACTATCGTTCAAGAATTGTTCATCGTTGCGAAAGCCGCTTTCATACCTTATCTGATCTATTGACCAAAGGCCATTTCTCTTTGTGGAGAAAAAGGTGAGAATGTGCACAAAAAAGACACAATTTCCTTAAGAAGACAAATATGGTTGTCGTTGGCTCAAGTTTTGAATCGCAATAATGACTGAGTTGGTACAGTCAAGAGCACAAGCCTTGTAGCAGTGATTAGAGAGGGAGAGTCAGCGTTATACATTAAGATTTGTACATTGATGAACGAAGTTAACCCAGAAGATGAAGTTTATCTTAAATTCATGTACAGAACTATTTCAAAAAATGTATTTACTGAAGATAAACCCTGGCTTGAGGACAAACAGTTTAGTTATGGTGCTCTTGCAAAAACAAAACCAAAACAAACCAATCAGATACAATTTTTATTAACTTTAATGAATTGACATAGTATTTCGCTATTTCTTCTTAGAATTTTAAACGTTCAATATCCTAGAGACCGCAAAGTCCTATCAGCTCGCCGACTTTGGATTCGTCTCCCCTAAAAATAGCGAAAAGGCATCTTTTAGTTCAGAATTCGAACCACTCCAAAAATTTGAACTTGGAAATATTTTCTTGTCTGTTGCTTATTGGTTACAAGAAAGAATAGTGCGGAATTCAAGAGCGCTTAAACGGTTAGAGATCAATCGGTAAAATATACGTATAACCAGCAAACAGACAGAAAATAATTACATTTAAAGAAGAGGAAATTTATAAGTTAAGGCCTTGTTATTCCAGTTTTCTGGCACGCTCTTTTGAGTGACTGACCATTATTTATCGCCCTAGGAGACGGAGGATTTTATTTTGTGACACGATGATATCTACCTGATCCCCCATAGGGCTCTGTAATATTCTGGTGATCTCCCTCCCCCTCTTATTAACAGTTAATTGGCAGTCAATTTTCTATAGTTCCCTCTTTATACTCTGTTAGTTACGAATGATCCCTCCATCTGTTTCCCCTGAAGAGCATGCGATCTCACCAAAATCATCTCTCGCGGCAACAAAAAATGACTGGTCCCTAATGAAAATGTCGATTGAGTTACAGCATTATGGAAGATTTGCATGTAAGCACACTCTGCTGAGTAACTTGTGTGGCAGGAAGCCGATGAGCGGCGTAATGTCACTTTTTGGACACTAAATTTATTTTAGAGAGTGAATAATTAGTTATTTTCTGTATTTGTTTTTCTTGGATTTTTGGCCTAAGGAAGCAAAACGCAGTTGAAAGTGAAATATTTCTTCTAATAACAGCTATATTGATTTGTCAGCATTTTCCTCCTAAGATAGCCTCCGTCTTTGTAAAGCGCGAGGTAGCCTTGTGAGGATGGTTTTTCCATTGAGTTTCAATAGTTGATGTATGAATATGATTATGTTAACTAGAAATACTCACCCTGTACTCGGCTGAGTGCTCTTTACAGTAGAGCTTTTAGCAATTATTCTCAATTATTGTCAGAGTGATAAATAAATGTAACAGACAAACCTTTTGAGATAATATCCTGGGTTAATATAATTTAGAAGTTCTATTTCCGCTTTCCACAGCCATATCGTGCGCACGGCGGGATCATGCCACCTTCCCTTCTACGCTGCAATTGACGAATCTTAGTTTCCAAGAAACTGTATGGTTCCGTATCTCTACCAATGTGCACATTTCGCTTACCACAACCATACCTAGCACATGGAGGGATCCGTGGAACAAGCGAACGATCTTTGATTGGTTTTACAACTGGATCTTTGATAGAAATTCGTGACATGTAAAATCAGTTTTACCTTACCGATTGAATAAAATTGGCGTGAATAAGCGAATTCTTCAGTGACGAGCCGAAGAAACTAAGCCTCAAGTCAACAATAAGCTATCGATAACAATCTTGAAAAGGACCTATTGGAATTCTTGTGAAGACTTCGATTAGACTGAACCTTCTCGAAAGTCCATTAAATGATTTTATACATTTTTTCCAGCTAATACATCAGGAACACAAATTCTCGACAAATACAATAATCGTAAATATATTAAGGTTTTAAGATATATATTGGTCTTTTGCTCAGTGCCTAAAACTTTACTCGATTTATATCCTGTTTTGACCATGCAAAATAAACTCAAAAGTAGGAACAGCGAAAGCAAAGAAAGTGCAGTTATACTTTTAATTCTCTGCGTTATAAGACTAACTTGAATTGAGCTCAATTTCGACGATGCTCGATCCGCTTTCTATCTTCATTATATCAATACCAGGAACTTAGAAACTTCTCAACCTACATGGCTTCATTCATTTGGTTCGTTAAAACTCGTCTCAAAAAAAAAAAATACCCCATGCATCTGCCCTGACAAAGGAATGGCAACTTTACAGAAGAACTGCCAAAGACTATGGAAATTATAAATGGTATTTATAAAAGAAAGAAGACATTTTTTTTCACTTTTTTTAAAAGCCAAACAGGATAAATTCATGAACATGCAAGTCGTAATATGTTTCTTGTTTTTCAGTTCTTATCGTTAACATAAAAAAAGGAACATTTCTTTTGATCGTCAGCGCAGTTTCTAAAAAATTATTCCTCACCTTCGAAAATGGATTTCCTTTCAGCTATAGCTCTTTGTACTCGATCATTAGAATCCTTTAGCAATTGGTCGCTCTCGTTTTCAAGGGGTAGGCCATAGGCGCTAAACAGCAAAGAAACGATTAAGAAAAGTGCCAACGAAGATGTAGATCTCATTGCGGTGGTGATGAGGCTGTTATAAATGAGATTACTGTAATTTTTTTTTCTGGAATCATCCATTTATGTAGTGTGTGGTACATCCGGCTCACTCGTGGGAATAATTATTTTTATTTTCCGCGTTGTTTAAAGTCTCTTTGTTCCTTGATATATGTATAAATCGAAAACGAATTCATAGATTATTGAGTTGCAGGTCAAATTTCATCTCAACAAAAGCAATTGGCCGAAGATTATCAGCTGGAAGTTTGAGATATCGATCTCGTTTGGAAATTATGAATTGTCAGCTCTCGCTGAATGCTAACGTCAAAAAAATGACGGTTAAGGAAAGTGCTGTTAAAACAAACGCATAAGCCGAGTTTCGGAAAGAAGATTTTGATAATTGCATTATCCTGGCATGTGAAAGAAACTAATAAGAGCAAAGTAAACAAGTGGAAATTCTCGTAGCTTGTTAAAAAACTACGTCTTTTACTAAACATATTGCTAATTTTTGATGGTTTCTGCGAGTTTACACGTAAAAGCCTGATTGCCAACAATTTTCATGACAATTAGTCATTTTTTTCTACGAATTTCCTCAGTCCTCGATAAAATTTCTCATCCTTCGAAAAAATGTGTATTGCATTGTTTCCTTCTCTCAATTTCGGGTATAGTTGCATAATACAGTTTGAATTAGTTCAATTAAAAATTCCAAATTATAAACAAATCACTTTAGCTGACGTACGATCTCCTTTTAGGACAACAGTAGGTGAGTCTGTAACAAAATTTTGGCCTCGTAAGTGCTTTACTGCGGTAATATTAATACCAGCAGTCTTCCTACGGTTTTTTTTTGTTTGTTTGTTTTTTTGTATCGGTGCTTTAAAAACATCTTAAATGATTTGATCTACGCAAGATGCTATCATCCTGCAGAGACGAAACTGCGACGAAGAAAAAAAAAATTAATCGTTTATTTTATGCTCCTCTCGACAAGACGAACATCCGTATTTCATTTCTCTTCTTTCATTGTTGCTCTGAACATGTGTCAAACTATTTTCCTGAAAGCGCCAAAACTAAGGAAATCAGTATTTTCCACTGTTTGGTAAGCGGGAAGTTTCATCGTTACACCTTATTTCCTTTTGAAGCAAGGCAATAAAGGCAACCCAATTTGGAGAACTATGAAAGCCGTCAATGTGCATCCTCTCTTTTCAACAGCTCCTTTATAAGAGTAATTTGGCCAGAAACTCTTAACGGTGACCAATTGACATTATCAACTCAGTCGATAAAAACAAATGACATGTATTATCCTGTATTACCTTTACCCGCCCCCCTTCCCCCCCCCCCCCCCGCTCCAACGACACACCACCATGGTTTCTCTAGAAACTTGCCCCTTTCATTAATTTTTCAGAGTGTTGCGTTATAATGGTTCACCTGGAGGCAAGATATTATTAAGTCAATAAATATGGCGAGGAAAGTCCACGAGGAATTAAATGTAAAGGAAAAAAGAGTTGGATTTTTACAACTTATTTCCATGTCTGGTTATTTTAACAGTTACATGATTTTTAATCAGGTGATTGTGATTTTAATGTAATGTGTTCCTGAGAAGCCTGAATAATTATATAGTATAATAAAGATATTTACGAGCTACATTCAGTTAGGGCGGCTGTTATAATCCTACAAGCTTAAAAACATTTGGAAAGCTGGTTTTCTCTGTATTTACCAAAAAAAAAACATGCTGGCTCACAAAACGCCTACCCGCTTTCAAACTCTTTCCCGTTCTATTTTTTTCAATTCTGTGCACATTTGTTGATGCTTCTGCTGTTGTTGTCGCTGTTGCTGTCGTTGCTGCAACTCTTTCGCTTCTCTCGTGCTCTCCAAACTTCCAGCGTGCATCCATGACTCGATGTTCGCAAGCTAAGGTCTCGATGAGGTTACCGTAGCCGCACAATGGCCAAGAAACTGAACCGTTAGGCGTAAGAATTAACTCATTAACCTTTAGCTGTATTAAAAATCAACCGTAAATTATTTTACAACGTGCTATTTTTGGTTAACGGTAAACCGTAAATTAAAATGGCCAAAATTTTAACTGTTGGCCGTAAAAGCCATTGCCCCATAAAGAACCTCCATAGGCACATGTGATTTATTTTCAACAACAGATGAATAAAATATTTTCCAATTTCTCTTACAGATCTGAATTATTGGGAGTGGACATTTAAAAATAATTCGATAGAACTTTATTTTGAGCTAACGATGGTTGAATCCGATGACTGAAATTCGTTACCGAGGCTTACAATGCCAAAAAAAATAAAACCTTGAAAAACTTAAAGGGTGCACTTAGAAACGGAAAGATCCAAGTTATTAAAAACAAGCATACAAAAACTACAAAAAGACCTTGAAAACGTCGGGGAAAACGTGATAGAGGCCGCAAGTATAGCAAATAATAATTAAATAATATATTATATATAATATAGTATAGTAAAAGTAAAGCAAAATCGTGATGAGAACTTAATCATGAAGATTCATTTGCCAGACCAATTTGAAAAAAAGACTAACAATGTAAAATAAAGTCTAGTCTCACTGAAATTGTGCTATCAGATCCGACAATGAACAAACACAATAGAAAAAAGAGCAATCGCTAGTTTCGTTTCTGGAGAAAGAGACTTGGAGTATAACCCTATGCTTTTGAAATCAAGGAATTGCAAAGCAAACAACTTTAAAACCCCTTTTTCTAAATATCCTTTTTTTCCTCTAGGTGATATGTGAAAAAAACAAAAAAAAAACGAAACCATCCACATAAAATTTTGATAGCCAGTGAAGGACATGTTACAACATCCTCTTGGCAAATTTGGCGTGGTCTGAATTACTGGTAGGCCTGCTCGTTCAACCCTTGTTCGTAGCGTCAGAAATTAAGCATGTTCTTAATCTTGGGCCATTTTGTAGGTTCGATACCGTGTCAGTGATAGGAGGCATTTGGATCTTCATGGCATCGTTTGACCATATCGTTTTAATCAGCACAGAAAGCTATATTTTTATCAAGCTTCCTCTGAGATACAAAGAAATCGTCTCAGAAAAGATAGTAACTACTGGTGTACTAACGGCCTGGGCTGTTCCAACAATCGTGATAGCTACGATGATCATTCTGGTCTCCTCAACTGGCGAGTCAGATATGTACTTGACGCTGCTGACTGCCACTGACCTGCTAATGTGTTTTATTTTTCTTGCATACATTACTGTTACTATAAATATCCACATATTTATCTTCTTGCAAGCTCGTAACCACAGGCGCCGCCTACCCTGTAAGCAGTTATCTAGACGAAGTAGCAAAACGACTTTGTACAAGCAACAAGGCAGCCACAACCCTGATAATCATTATAGCAGCTCCGATGTTTTCATATTTGTCTGTAACCGTGCTTTTTTGTTCCGCTTCGTTTTTAAATGACTTAGTAGAGCCTCGCGTTTTGTGGGTTGTTGTTATTAGGATGATATACTTTCCTTTCGCTTGGCTCACTCTTTAACCCGCTAATTTACTACTGGCGAATTAAAAATATCCGCCATTCCATCCTTGATATCTTGCATTTAAGGCAAAATGCAGGGACCAGCTCTCAGTTAGCTTGTTAGCCCATTTGATGGAGCACTGCACCGGTGCCGCATAAGTTTCAGCTCGTTTTGCACATTTTAACAGGACAGCTTGCTTAGTTTTTTTGTCTAGATATATTGTTCTTTTTACCAAAACGGATAAAAATTTTTTTATAACGAAATCTTGAAACAAAAGCGTTGGGTTACAACAATTTATTTTAATTTAACTCCAAAGTTGAAGTCGTGCCTTCTGGTAAGTTTAAGTTCCTCTCTGAAATTGAGAGGTGCGCTAATAGCTTATTGACAAGGAAGCCGAAAACTAAAAGTAGCCTAATTGCGATGTTTACATTATATAACGTTTGACAGCTGTTAAAAATGATCAAAAATTAATGCAAGAAAAAAAGCTCAACGACATTTTGTGCATGATATTTTCATTGAAAATCCCTTTTTTAGTGCTACCTAAAGTTCAACCAGCCTTGAGCTTTTCCTTTTTTTATTTTTTATTCATTCGGCAAAAGGCTCAAGAATTTCCAATCGCGTCTGGGCCAATAGTCACGCAATAGACTTTGATAATGCATCTATTATTGACAAAGGCAGTTTTAGAACAAGAAAAACACTAGAAGCGTGGCACTCCAAGTTAACTCCCAATGCGGACAACAATTCCTGTCCTTTGCCCGGACAATACAACATTCTTTTTAACAAACATTCTTAGTTATCAGCATTTTTAATTTTTTACTTTGTACTTCACACCTAGTATTTCTTACCTTTTTATCATTTTACCCGTTGAAGGCTGTAGCGCAAACAGCCGAAAGCTCGTATTTTTTAAAAGTTTTAGCCAGAGATCGTTTTTTAAATTTTACAAGTTATTATTATTATGACTTTGGGGGGCATCAAGACAATAAAACACTAAAAATCACGACCAAAATACGGTTAAACAATCACGCGAGCGAACGGGCCAAAAATACATTTTAGCCCGCAAAATATGTGACAATGGCCGACTAAGTGAAAGGAATTTCTCTTTTTGTATATACGTAATAAATAAGCCTTTGTCGCGTCATCTGCACTGTAAATTGTAAGCATCAACCATTGGTTCTGAGTCCCAACGAGGAGGTGAAACTCAGACCTTCGGATTCCGCACCTCGCTGCTATGGTTTTCTGTTTTCTGAGTAAGCAGCGTCAGCTGCTGCGGTTGGTTGTAGTATCCTCCCAGATCTCTGTGTTGATGTCCAGAACTTTCATGTTGTGCTTGCAGACGTCTTTTTCTTTGTTTTCTCTTTGTTTAAAAAAAAAACAAAAACAAAACAAAAAAAAAAAACAGGCAGTTTTTTTTTATTTAAATGAAAATTTCCCTTTTGCTTTAATGATCTCTATCCCTACCTTAAATATGAGCATTTGAAGAGCGTTATCCTACGCGCTCTAGCTTTTCCCTCATGGCTTAAATTACTTCCCCAATAGAAAACTTCTGTTAAATTAAAGTGTTCAATTACTGAGGAGTACACACGTACGCCTCCTACACACACACACACAAAAAAAGTCATTAATGCGCATGACACAACAACAGTTAGTCAATCATTCGAGAGATCTCAATTATTTTTAAAACTTTCTGAAATTTCCCTGGTTATATACTTCGCTCTCATTGCTGCAGTTGTCCCTGATATCTTTAATCCTTTCTGTGTTATTAATGACGGTCATTTAACAATTTATAAGCTCTTCAGACAACGTCCACCAATTATCTATTCACTACTCAAAAGTCAAGATCCGCTTTGCTGACCGACGGTGAGAGTGCATTTTTAGTAAGCTATCTGATGTCATTGAATTGAAAAAATAAATATACATTTTTTATCATATGACCCTTTCGGCCCCGATCTCGCTTTCCATGAAAATATAATTATTTTTTGAAAAGAGGGCCACATGCAATGGCAAAAACAGAGCCGAAAAAACTGTACAGCCCTGCACAAGGCCCCGCGGCTAAGATGAGAAAAAAGGAAGAGAGAAACGGAAGGATGTGTAGTGTTTGGTCTGTGCATGGTGATCCTGGCTACGTGCATATTTTCGCATCCGGCCCTCCCACTCAGTCGATAAGTACAGGATGTTTCCTTTAAGTCGGCTCGATAATGTTTCAAGTCGACGTACACTTGAATTTTATTCGTAAAGGCTAATTTTTCACTTAAGGTCGGCTCGCTAATGTAACAATTTCACGCACATTTGCATTTTAATGATTTAGGGTAATTTAACAAAGTAAAAACACTCTGTCTTATGCAACAGGTAAAATTGTGAGCGGAACTTTAATCATTTTCAGTCCCCGGAGGTAAAATGAGAGATTTCTTACTTGTGCTTCTTCTTCTTCTTCTTCTTCTTCTTCGACGTCTTCTCATTTATTTCCTTGGCTATTTTTGACCAGGCAACTTCGATTGTACAAGAAAAAAGCTGTAGTTTTTATTTATTTCAGCTGTACAAATTACCTTAGAGCATGTATAATCAAGTCATTTTTTTCTTTTGTTTCCTGAATGTTCAAAGTTGAGAAATCGAATTTGGATCCTACTGAAAAAGTGCGAGAGTCACGTATGTCCGAAATGCTTAGGGTTGCAAAATCAGGTGTTTCAAAACACCGTGATAAGAAATCTAAATGCAACTGTGTAAGCAGTTTTGTTCCCTTTATAGTTATTTTCATACCTGTACTGACTCGGACAACAGCACACCACAGTGTGAACATTCATAACGAAACTTCAATAAGTGAGTTTGCGTGTAAAAAGCTTGAGAAAACGTTAATAATAATGATAATAATAATAATAATGATAACAAATGTGTGTAATTGTACTAGACTCTTTAGAGTTTACCTTTTTCTTACTGTGATAGTTGTAATAGTCGTGACATTAAAAATTCTGATTATTTTTTTACCCTACGTGACTTTCGTAATTACTTTGCAACAGAAGACAAATGTCTGCAGCTTAATTGAATGACACATTATTTATGTTTCGCGAAAGAGTTCTTTGAAGAGCAAATTTATAAAATTGTGCCCTTAAAAGCAAATTTTTTTAGTACATGTACGAGCTTTATCACGCACAAATTTATATCAGTTAGAACGTGCTATACACAAATATGCCAGCACACATATTCACCTGTTCACTAATTTTCAGAGCACTCGTCGATCCTAAAGGTCTCACTTTGTGGGTAACAGGTGCAGTTGTGTGAGCTGACTACACGCTGGCTTTACTCGTAAAAATATAATCTTCATATCAAGTTACATTTGCCTCCGAAATTATGCACCACATAAGGCCATTGTTCATTGCTTACGTCAAAAGCAGGCTTTGACCATGGTTGTTGCTTTCTTTTTAAATCGAAGCTTTTGCCATAATTTTTTTTATGGTGATTAATTTTGTGCTGCCTTCCTTTCGTGTTGCTGGCGGATCAAGCGGTGGCATGCTAAGTTAAATTACTACTAACAGAATCAGCAGAATTTCCACTGCTTTATCTGCTCTGTATCAATTATGTAGTAATTGGCCAAAATATATTGCATTGGAACTAATTTAAAGGAGGCCACGCAACGTATTTAGCGATGATAATAAGGCTTCAATAGAAGAGACGAAGACAATGGAGACTTTGCATAACTTTTACTTGTTTGGTTCTGTGGACCGAGTGTCGAATGTAATTAATTGTCTCCGGAAACTATTGCTTTTGATAATAGGTTAGCGTGTTTGGAGACGTGGTTCTTTTATTGGTTATGTGCCAGCTGGACAACCCTCTCATAATATATATTTTTTTAAATATTATTACGTACTTTTAGTTCGACCAATGGTTGCGGCTGCCACCTATATAAAAGCAGGAGCAATGGGATGCTCGAACAGTTTGAGCTATTAATTTTGAGCTGTTGGGTCTCCAGCTGTAGTAATGACAGCCAAATTGATTGTGTCGATTCTATTTCTTCTTCTTATCCTGGAAATTCTCCCCAAAAGATCTGAGGCCATTGCCAATGGACCAGGTCAGGCGTGTAAAGGCAATTCTGTACTGTGCGGGAAAACGGGGCTAATGGAGGACGATAAGGTACATACCTATAATACTATCCACGTTTTAGGCCTCTGTCTCTCATTGTCAATCGCTGTTGTTCTAGGATATTTAAACAAAAGACTGATAAAAGTGCAATTTTTAGGTTACGTAATTTTTTTTTTCCCTCAAGTATTCTTGTTGGGGAACAGAGCAAAATTTTCAAGATTTACCAATAGAAGCATCCGCTACTACTTTTGTTTTAATGGTCGATATTTTCCACCTTCCGTGATCACTCATCTTTTAATAAATTCTTCAGTCGAGTAGGAGTGCAATTTCGGTGCTTTGTTCCCCCAAATTAAAAAGCCTTTCTGGAACTGTTTTCTCGTCGAATATTGGTTTTATTTTCCAATCTTCTACCTTTTTTATTCCTATTTTTTTTATATAGGGCTTTCCAGAGGATGTCTTTGCCAAAACCAAACGCCGAATTTGTGATACTGCTCTGCGCATGGGCTGTGGCCAACCTGAACGTCTAAGTAGAAATAATCAGCATCAATGAAAAGAACTGTTTGTTTTTTCGAAAAAATAAATGTTAATTCCTGTATTAATACTTAATTCGTAGGGAATGATGTGTCAATTAAAGCTAAAACATTGCTGTCATGATGTTCGGAATGGAATTAGTTGAATTTTTAAGGAGGCACTTTTCCGGAGCATAATGCGAGATAAGATATCTTCTCTTGAATGACTGTTCACTGTGCTAAAATAAGTCCTCATTTAGATTGATCAACACATCCTATCTAAGAACAATAAGAGGTTACGTGGTGCTCCCGAAATAGTCTGGTCCTAAAATATTTTTAGCACGAGTGACGCAAGTTAGCGTGTTCTGCCCACACGTTCACCATCCTGTCCATTAAGAATAAACATAGCGGCTAGCCATTGGTTCGCGAGTGTGTTCCCAAATAGAATAGTATTATTTTAACAACCGTATGTTAGAAGAAAAAAAAAAACAGTTGTTCCATGGATTAGGAAAAAAATAATTCCTTGCTGAGGAAGAGTGAATGAACTGCGTTACTTTCGCACATTTGCAGTTCTCTCTTTCTTTCTCTCCCTCTCCCTCTCTCTCTCTCCCTCACTTCCCTTTCATGGATAACAATTATTCAAATTTTTACACCCAAGCGTACGTCTACTCCTTGTGTTCTCGAAAAAAATAAATTTTTCCTGTTTTTCAAAAGAGAGATGTTTTCCAATTAGTCAGCACTCTTCGCTTAGCACAAACAAAACCTTGAAAACAACGATAAATAGTTACTTCCTCAAAAATTCCCTTTCGGCAGAAGACAGGTAACATTTTAATTGTTGCCAAATTTGAATGTCAACTTGTGGCATTCCCACATATATAAATATTATACCTCGCGTAAACCAATATACCAGTGTTGCATACCAAATTCAGCCGAGACATATCCATCCCGTGAAAGCAGAATATCAGTCATTCAATTGTTTCTTTTGTTAATCAAAGCCTAATATCTCTTCATACATTTCTGTGTCCATATATAAATTTTCCCTAGTAGTCAGCGTTGTAAAAACTAAGGTCCTATTTGAACTGCTAATAAGTAAATTAAATTCTTCCATTTTTCAAGTTAAAGTTTTCACTCCATAGTAAGCTACAAGATTCTTTTGCTAGGTAATGCAGCTGTAGTAGGCTCACATCACGAATCGTTAATTACATAACAGTTCTTTATATCCTGCCTTTATGATGTAATTATCGTTCATAAAAAATGACGTTTAGACCAGCTGGATCCATTGCAATAAAAGCATCATATTTCCTAAAAACAAAGTGTTTTGAATGTCGATTTTTCGCCAGAATATTTACAGTAGTCTCTCGGTTTTTCGGCTTTTCGGTTTGAAAATTCGACCAAACGAGTGTTGTTATTTGATCTAAAGAAAAGTCTTAAAGAGATTGGAAGACACGATAAGCGCATCGCAAGCGCTGCAGGGTCAATTCAAAGAACGATCGAAACCCGTCAGTAAAATTGCTGTTACGGGAAATTGCGGGTTTTCGAGGAGAAAATGCGACCAAACGGAGGTTGTTGCGTTATGAGAACTCGCAAATTGCCAAAGAAGGCCAAAGAAGCATTTATCTGGGGTGTTTTATTCCTGTTCAAGTAAAAGTTAGGGGAGACATTTGTTAGTAACGACGCCTCTTTTATTCAAAACCGCCTTTATTATTCACGATTCGTATATTCAACACGTTCGAACCTACCGGAATTGTGCCGGCTGCGGAAACTGTTGATTAAATGCAACTTGGAATTGAATCTTTACGTGGAGATAGTGACTATATTTTAATAAAAGAAGAGGTTGGACTAGCACCCAGGATAAAAATCGATAACAAATTTAGCAGCTTGGGATAAAAATTTATTTGCTTGTTACTAAACCCCATAATAATACAGCTTTACGTCTGAAATATCTAAAACAATGCAAAATGATTAACCTCAAATTTGCTATGGAACGACTTTAACCAATGATTAAAAAGAAATTCAACATTTAAAAAATTTTATCTATCGTGGTGTAACGCGATATTGGATTCCCGGGAGCTTTATTAAACTGTGTAAATATCGATTATTTTCATCACGAAGAGCAGACATCACGTGAACAAAGCTGTATAGAAAATAAGAGTTATCGCGCAAATTCCAGCAGTTAAAGTGAGAGTACACCCAAACTTCACTGAAAAATTCTACTTTTTTTTTACTGGGATTTTGCATCTTTACTTTTTAAAGCCAATAGCACAGAAAAGAAATGATGCTTTCATGATCACATTCTGTCACAGAAAACTCAATATTTCGATCTTTTAGGTTGAAAAACCTCCCTCTGCATATACTCATTATCTGAATTCAGTAAATTTACTATACGCTTACATGTATCAACTACTTTTTTCGAAAGAAAAAGATCCTATTTTCTTTTTAAAAGCCGCTAAAGCCTTAACTGGGGGCAAAGCATATTTATAAACCATGGATAAAGGTAATTGCCTTCTTTTCGTCATTTTTACCTTTCTATTATGATCTATGTTGGCATTCTGTTACTGGAAAAATGCTCCATAACGTGCTTATGATTTAAGTTTAGTTGCTGAAAGAAGGGTTTAATATTTCTTCTACCTCTGCGAAGCTGTTAGGCTTATATCATCCGTTTTACGGCGAGAGGAACGCTGATTTCTTCGAACAGAATCACGATTATTTTGCCCTAGAAAGGCTTTTTTCAAGCCTTGACGAAAATTTTGATTGAAAATAAAATACAGGAAGGGACTTATGCAGCCATTTGAATAAGCGATGAAAATAACCCAAAAAAATAATAAGCGTTCATAGCAAGGAGCATTGTTGGGACCCCAGTGAAAGATAAGGATGTAAACTGATACGTTGACAGGCAGCCAGCAACAGATGAAGACGACTACAACTACCACAACCATCTTTAAAACGCTGCGGTTGCGTCTAGCGACCCTTTTCTTGTCTTTGAGAGACTGGTTGCCTGGGAACTTTTGCCGTCGTAGTGTGTTGATAATTATACTGTATACAATTATCAAAATGGCCGCAGGAAAGAAGAAGAATATGGTTGATAGAAATAAAAAGTAGAACTTAGACGCTTTAGCATGATCAACTAATGGATACCAATTGTAGCTGCAAAACTTATCGTCGACGAGTTTGTAAGCGTAAAAGTAGGGTAGGTGGAGCAATGCTCCCAAACACCAAGTTGCTGCTAAGGAAAGCCTTCGAACTCGTTTTCCACTCATGAGACCGGCTTTCATTGGGAACACCACGCCGTAAAATCGGTCAACAGCGATGGCTACCAAGCTGAGAATGGATACGGCTGTCGACACATCTTGAATGAAGTGGTCGATCTTGCAGAGCATTGAGCCCACCATCCCGCCGATGAGCCATCTGCCAGGCATATATAGCTGTAATATGAGGCGAGGAATCACAAAAATGGCGAAAAGGATATCAGATGCTGACATGTTTACTATGAAGTAATTTATGGTCGATCGCATGTTGCGGTTCTTGAAAATGACAAAAATAACAAGGGAGTTTCCGCACAGAGAACCGAATGCAATGAAACAATAGGCAAACGTTTTCCATGTTATGTCAGTTGACGAGTGTTCAGGTAAACCACAAGCATTCGACACGTTACTCGTGGTGTCATTGGCAGACATCTTTGGTTACAAATAGCCTCGTATTCTGGAGATTCTCGAAGAGGAATATCAGAAGTTCTTGACAGAGAGGAACAGAAGCCTCACCAATCCCAAAGCTGCTAATATTACTAACAGCGATTCCTCTTAAATGCTTGGGTTTTCTGCCAAAGATAAAAATAGCACTTTTCATTAGCTAACTGAAAGTAATTAAAATTCGCAATCTGTAGTTATTCATCATCCGACACAATCAGCCGACACAAGTGTACTAACGACGTGAAAAGCCATACATTCGCTGTGCGATCCCCGTAAACACAGTTAATTGGTTTTTTTTTTCAAGACTAGCCAAAGTTTGGTTTCGTTCACTTGGGAGCCTATAAAGGAACTGGTGAAATTAACATCAAATAAACGTGTTGAACAATAATTTGTTAAACTGTGCATAACTCAGAGGATCAAAACTTGACATCTATGCTGAGTAACTCAAATAGAAAATTCGGAAACTTTGAGTAATAAACAAACTTGGAAAGACTGAATGACACTTTGTGACCTAATTGATGCGCTCACAAAATTTCGAGGCATGCTAAGAGATTTTTCTTTTACAGTAATTCAATGTTATCTCAAATGTGAACGATTGATCTTCCTTTCTGCCAAAAACTGTTTCCTCCTATCCGGAACTTTCGCTATGTAATTGATTTAAACAATTAATTTCACAGCAATAAAGGAACTATTGTTGCATTAGTAAAATAAACGAAACACTGAAAATAACCGGCCATTTCGAAAAAGCAATTCTACAGCATTTAAGGTCACAGAGATGCCTTGAGAGCATTACTTCCATATTTCATATCTTCCCTGACTGTCCGTCAGTACCATATCGCTTTTAGTCAATACTGATGCTACAACGTTGGAAGCTGTTCGAGGACAGCTTATTACAATCGTCAAATTAAAAATGTCTTTCGCGAGTGCGATGGTTATTGATGATAAGTCTTACTTGTAGAAACTTTGCAAAAATTCGTCACTCTTCTTGACGTTCACAAACCGTCGTTTGCTTGAGGAAAAGTTCTATTCAAATGAAAATTGGCGTTTTGAAAAGTTAGATAGAGAATGCTATCGATACCTCATTCAAAGGGAGGGCAGACACATCAAAGCTTTAATTTGTAGCGTCTCACTATTGTGTTTATTGACATATTTTCCTGTCCAAACAGTGCAGTTATCGATAAATTTCAATAAAATGTGTTAAGCGACTACAAATAAGGGTCAACATGGAGATTTGAAAGCGCATAGCTGTTCCATTTTTACGATTTGGAATAATTTTTGGAAACAAAGGTTTTGTTTTATGTAATAGAAACATTACATCTATCTCTTGATAGCCATTTCTCCTTGATCTTGGACTATGAGAAATTAAAATCGTCACGTTTTAACAACAAAAACCAAAACAAAGAAAAACGAAGGAAACAAAATAGTAAAGGAGAAAGTTTCCATAGTAACTGTGGTATTGCGTCGCTGAAGAAACAACAATATAACAATGGACATCGAAAATACTTTTTTTAAAGCGTACCTTTTGAACGTCAGCCCTCCGTCAGAGTGAAGGGAATCAAGATCAAAGATGGCTCAAAAGCTCCTAATAGTGTACGGTCGTTGTAAGAAAAGCGCCATTTAACAAGAAGTCCGAATACGTAAGTTTACCTTACGTCCAGATCCACTTTTGAATTTTCTAAGAATGCTGATGCTTTTTAATGATAAAAATAATTACTTTTATGTCATCGAACAAAGACAATGTTTTTTGCGTACCGATCCTATGTTGATTGTTGGTCAAAATAAATAATTGCGTTTGGATGCAAGCCTCGTTACTCTTTTTACTGTCATTTTCACTTTTCGTACAAAGGCGTTAAAAAAATTTTTATAGAGGTTTACTTGCATATCAGTTAAGTTAAGATTTTAAATTACAAGTTTTTGGGATCAATTTTTTTCTTATCTTAAGCACACCAAAACTAGGTAAACACAGATAAGAGATGAGAGAATCTCATGCGAGAAAGCACCTGGGGCCCAAAATATCGCTTTTACTTCGTTACCTTCGGATTCATTACTCAAATCGTCTCTTGGGATATCGAAAAGCATTTGAATTCTAAGGATAACTCCAACACTGACTTATTGGCATAAAGCAACGCAGATCTAGAATTGATAATCTTGTAAGTGTAGATGAGCAAATAAAAACAAAATAACGGCAGATAAATACGTGACGGAATAGAAAATCAAGAACGAATTTTCCTTACCTTTTTTTGTTAAACGAACGATGGAAAGGTCTTTGTATTTTATGAAAAGTGAATTAGTTTCGAAATAAACTGCCCAATCTGCTTGGACTCTATAACATTTCAGCAGTACGGGTATTGGTGCACAAAATGGCAAATTAGCATTGGCTAATGGGTGAATTTCTTTGGAAAATCACTCGAAAACCAATACCGTTCCCGTGCATTTCAGAATGAAAACTATGAAAAATTAACTCTTTAACTAAAATAACTTGGCACTTATCATTGTTTCACGTCACCATTCGCCCCAATTCCTTTCCTTAAAGTGAGTGGAGTAAAAAGTAAAAAAATAAGGTTTCAAATAAACTATAAAAGCAGCCGCGATATATGTATCATTATTCAAAGCCTTCAATATTTTTTTCGATAACCCTGGAAATAATAAGAAATGATAAAAGAAAGAAACATCGAATTTTCCCAAGATATAGTCTCTTAAAATTTTGAGTAGAATTTCTTTGTCGTCGCAAAATAAGGTCAGATTCGTATTGGGGTGGTTAGGTAATTTCCTAGAGACTGTCATTACTTTTCTTGTTTGACTTTGTTGGTATCCTGTTGACATCTGATTCGTAGCACTGTTTTCATCCTTTCTGTATCCGAGTAATGTAAAATTATGAAATTATTACTGTTACGAGTAGTTGTCTTTTGTTGTATGATTTAGTTGGTCAGTGTTCACAGCCCTTTGTAATTCAGCTAATGTAAAAAACGCGAAATGAGTCTTGTTACAAGTAGCACTCGTTTGTTCTATGATTTTTGGTTAGTATGCTCTTATCGCGTCTTCGATTCGTGGCTTGCTCAGCTACTTTTCAAATAAGACTGTCGAAACATTACCTTTTCATATGAGTTTGTTAGTTGACTTTGATCGACAACTCAACTCGACCCATAAAAGGAACACTTTTCCTAAATTCTGAGTACGAGTAAAACATTTTGTTTCACTTTCATTGATTGAACCTTCATATAATACTCGAGTTATGGTAATCCCCGAGTTAGAGATCCTATCACATCCTTTTTTTTTTTTTCGTTTTAAAGTGAGTAGAATCAAACGACTTCCCACCCGTCTAATGATGCGTTTTATACCGTTATAAATCATAATCAAGACTTTTTCATTTGTAACTGGGATGAATGAAATAAAGTTAAAACGCATTTTGGACTTTGTTCTGATTCATGGAAGACATAATGCATTGCATCTGGTGATTTCTTGAATTATAGAAATAAAAAGAACTTTAAATTGCAGAAAATAAATTATGTTTATTGAGTCACACTTATCTGTCATCTATATTTACCCATATTTCCTCATTTAAATTTGTAAGGCACTATTGTTTGCTTATAGATATTGATCTTCTTTTAAAATGAAATTCACATTTAAAAAAGTGTTGCTTTCAACCTGTTAAGATTAAGATCTATTGTAGCAGTGGCAAAAAGTGGCAGAAGTTTTCCCCTATCTGTGAGCAAGATTTCTCCAATTTCCTTCGAAACTGAAATAATCAAGGCAACCAGATAAAAAAAGTGTTCGGCGATTAGTAGAAAAACTAATTGCTATTTGATCAAACATTTTCACCGCTCAATATAAATTCAGCAGGATTCGACCACCCGGGAAATTGTCGATCAGCAACGTGTTTTGTGAAGTAAGACGTTCGTGCACGGTGTTTGTAACGAACCAGGATGGATATCGATCAAAATATTTCGTCCCCTCTTAATTCATCTAACGAGAAATGCGACTCGGACTCTTTTCATTTGGATAACGAGGCTAAGCTTGGCCAAAGTTTGGCATATGCTGCTATACTCGTTTTCAGCTTCGTTGGAAACTCTCTCATCGCGATAGTTTGTTACAGGGAGAAGAACTTGCGCACTACAGTAGACTTTTTTATTCTCAACATGGCGTGCTCCGACATTCTGTTTGCCATAACAGTCGTACCTCGCAGGATAACAGAAACACTCTCCACCCCGTTTGAATGGCATATCAATGGATTCCTTGGAGAAGTACTTTGCAGGATGACACACACCGTCCAAGACGTGTCCACTGCTGTTTCCATTGAAAGTTTAGTCGTAATAGCTTTTGATAGATTTCGATCGATCATGTTCCCTTTGAGAACCAATATTGTCACGCCTTCGATAAGGAAGATCTTCATTGTCCTTACTTGGGTTGTGGGGTTTGGATTCCACGCACCTTACATATATGCCTGGCGCCTATCCTCTCATAAAAATAAGACGTTTTGTATCTACAGCTGGGGACCGTTTTATGAACAGGATAATGCTAGCAAGGAATATTTTCTTGTGTTGTCTTTTTTTTTATTCATTCTCCCTATGGTAACGATGATTATTCTATATTCTCTCGTCATTTCTAAATTACGACAGCGCAAAGTGCAGGTAATTAATCATTCAAGCATCCAGAAGAACTCTTGGAACAGGCGCACTAGGAATGTTCTCAGAACTGTCATTGCTGTTGTTGTTGTTTTCGCTTTGTCCTGGCTTCCATTTAATATTTCCATCTACCTGATTCTTTTCTACTGGGATCTTAACCCGCCATGTGTTGCAAGAACCATGGTTAGGTTCATCGTCATCTTCGCTCACGCGAATAACGCCATCAACCCGTACGTCATCTTTGGTTTTAGCACAAATTATCGAAGTGGATTGAAGGCCTTATTTTGCCCTTTGAAGATGAGAACTCGAGTAAAACGAACAAAGGCAGTTGCCATGTTCGATTTGAACAAAATATCGGAAATTAATCTGGGCCGCCCGGATGGAAATCCACCTGAAACTAATCTCCATTATGAGTACATGGATAAGCTTTAAGCCGGACCGTTTTCGAAATCATTCTTGTTTTAAATTTAATCAGCATAAAATTAAATCTATACATAAATTTTTGTTAAACTGAGGATAATGGTACGAGCGAATGCTATCCGTAGCCTCACTTTCAAAGTTGATTGTACAGCGCTACAAGATGTACCATCCGGACACTTATTTTTGCAGTAAATAAGAGGTCAATATTCACAGAACTAATGAAAAACAATCAGGAGTTAAAATTCTCATTTTGATTTTCGCTGACATCACTGCTCTCTCTCTCTCTCTCTCTCTCTCTCTCTCTCTCTCTCTCTCTCTCTCTCTCTCTCGACATAGTGCATTCTGCGCGATGTCGATTTCGATAGTCTTTTAAGTCCTTTAAAACTCCTAAACGGTTGAACTTTTAAGAAGTTGACACATACATTCGATTTCATAAGACACAATAAAGCCACAATTTTCATTATATATACCCTTACTGCAAAGAAATATGTCAAAATGAACAAGACCCTACAACGACAGTGGTTGGCTGAATTTGTATAGTAGCGTCAGTTAATTTTAAAGCTCGCTGACTGAACCCAATTTATTTCCGCAATCAAGGGATGATAATTTTAATCATCCTATTTTTTACAGGTGGAAAAGAGAACGGCACTACTGCGTCACATTGACATTGGCAAAACTAAAGGAGGATCGAGTTGATTTAACTTTGATCGAGCCCCTTTAACGATTAATTCAGTTTTAATATGTATTAGCCTACTGTTCCACCTATCATACGGAAGATATTTATTGTGTAGAAGTTTGTCATAATTCGCCGACAGTAAATGACTTGGAATACCAATAAGAAACAACGCTCCACTGAGAAAAAAAAAAACTTATGAGGCCTTAGTATATTTATTCAAGAATGGAAATAGAAATTCATGAAACAGTTCGGTCTGGTCTGGCACAGTTTCACATATAAAATTTCATAAAGAACTGCCCAAGGTATGAACGAAATCGTGAATCAAGAATCTTATCGAAGACGACGGAATGTAATGTGAATTACCACATATTACAACGATACATTGATGTAGAAATGGTTGTATAAATAAATGACGCATCTTATTGCCTTAATTATTTCATTCAAAAAATAATATCATTTTATCGCTAAAAATTATTGCACGTTGAAACGTAGTAACATATCAAAATGGGTATGTAAATGATGGCAAAAATAGAAAGTGGACATTACTGTTTAATAATGTATATCGGTATAATTGGACAAAATTATAAACATCCTCTCTATTATTCATCGGATTCATTTATAGTTTCTATTTAAAGTCTTACAGTGTATTTACGAGGATATGAAGACTGGATATGACTAAAAACCTTCTTGAAGGAAAAATCATAATGTTCCCTCGATGAAATAAATTGTGTACAATTATCTTATCATGGACTTACTTTTAATAGTTTGGATCATCTCAAAAAGAGTCTACCCTGTCATAATTTGAATATGATAAATATCTCAATATGGAAAAATAAAAGCTGCTAGGAGAAGAAAGGTCCCCAGACACACATTTCAATAGAAGCTCTATGACCGGCAACCTTGCCGTGAGCGAGAGTCCCAGCAATGGAAAGAAAACAAATTATCTATCTGGTAGAATCAATTCGACGGAAATTTAGACAAAACCTCCTACTCAGAGCAAATACAAATATTTGCACTTCAGGGCTCAAGCAGATTATGCAGAATTGAAGGCTCCTTTTGCCGTTCGCTGTTCTAGTTCGCTGTCAAAGTCACGGAATGAAACCTTGGTTTCCCTCACGCCAAATTCCAAGTCGAGCTTCTCTCTCTGCATTTACGTAAAATAATCATCACAGAATCATACTTACCATTCCCCAAACGTTATTTGTAGTAAATTCTGGGGGAAATATGTTCGAATAAACGGAAGCTGTTTCTCGCAAACAGTTGACCTTACTAGAATGTAACTGAATTCTTAAAATCATCGTGGTATTGTTATCTATTGTAAATAAACGGATATTTCAAAGGTCTTACATAAGTCGTTTTGTGATGCAAAGTAGACCTGAGAAGAATGTACTTATGTACTAAAAGACTCACCTTAGTTCCTTCGAATATTTTAAACGAACAAAATTTTCTTTCTTTGGAGACACTTACACACACAACTCTTTTAAGCGTGTGCGCGTAGATTAACCACAAAGTCACATTTACCCTATCGCGCTTAAAGAAAGCGGTTTGTTGAAAAACATTCGTGCATTTAATTAAAAGCTATTGGAAACAACTCACCGTGCTTTTGTTCTTTTGAATGGGCCGACGGTGTGCAAAATTGAGTTAATTTTTTCGATTAAATTGCCTGCGAACTATCCGTTCTTGGATTAGATATTTATGGCAGAACAATCGACCACTTAACAGGATTAAGTTCTTTGCTCGAATTAATACGGACATCAATAATATAAAATCAGGCGAAAAAACTCCGCACTCACTTAGTACACTTACTGAGTAGTAATTCTAGTCTAGTGGCAAATATCGATCCTTAAAGTAGCAGTGTCCTAACATCTTTTTTCTTCTACACCTACTCTTTTTTTATGTGCGGCAAAATCTATAAACAAGTCAACGATATTTTAGTTGCACCGTTCTGCAAAACACACCATTTTAATATTCGTTTACCTCCCCTGTAATATGGAAATGGGGAAAACCACAAATCAATAATATCACTTTTGATTTTGCAGTTCCGCAACTGAGAACCTCGTTTGCTTGTCATATCGGTTTGACAAGCTGCTTTTATTAGTATACTAAGCAAAGGGAAGAAGGGTATTGCGTAGTGAAAATTGTAACTTTCTACTCTCCAGTATTTTCCACCAAGTTTTGTCGTTTAAAAACCATAGACGAAGGAGAACTGTATCGGAAAAACAAACATCACTAATGCAGTTGAGCGGCCTCGAGGCGGGCACCCGTTTGAAGACATGTAACCTTTAAACCGGCTTTTTTAAAAGCCGGTTTAAAAGTTTCAAGGACAAGAGTGGTCTACTGGACCCCCACCCCCACCCCCCCGAGGAAATTTTTTTATTTCACTATATTGTCCAAGGGTTGAATTGAAACCTATCAACTTTTACTTTACAGTGAATGACACAAATTGTTTACAATTTTGACCGCTTAAGGGGGGCCGAGAATAGCAGCAATATTTAAAGATTGTCACTAAAGATTAGACAGTGCCGGTAAGAATTACAGTGTTTAAAATACTCGCGACAAACGTAATACCCGGGTGTGAATATGTTCCAAATATACTAAAATGACCAGAACACTCAATTCTCTCAGCTCTCGTACCTCGTAAATCCGCTAAGGGGCTCAGGGAACAGTAATTGCTTTAACTGAAATTGCTATCGTAAGCTAAGACACAATAGCCGTCTTTTAAAGTAACGTCCAGCCGTCTTTTAAAGTAACGTCCTTAAAAGCTAATCTTATCAAACTTTACCATGTAAAAAGAACCCTGTTATGTTCCTGTTCCACGCTAGATATGATATTAAAGTTTCCTTGCGGGGTTGCCAAAAAAGTTCCCTACACGATGTGATAAAAAAGACGCAAACCATGAAGGTGATCTCATACTTAAAAGATAAAAAGACGAAAAATTAATCAATTCATCCATTGTCAACCTGGTGTCCCTCTAAGAGCGAACATTGAGTAAATGAAATCGATTTATCGTGGCAATGTCTACTACCAGCTATTGCTTTAAGTCCTCGATTTCCATCCAAGTTCTCAAAAACAAGACATGCGAGGCAGATATTGATACCAGGATGCTAAAATGAGGTGAGAGCCACTGGCAATCTTCACCCATGGTCAATGTTAGCAAATTGTATCAGTTTCCTTTGAACCAATTTTCTCTGGATACATTTCACCGACAGGTTGTCATATTGAGGCACGCGTCAAAACACATTTTTTCCCTCTAGGAGTGAAGTGCTAATGTTATTTCTCTTCCGTGATCGGTATAATTACCGATTATTAAAGCAGTGTAGTTTGTTTACATCATGTGGTTGTCTAACATTGTGCAAGTAATGAGAGTTATGCCTGTATCTTGCTGATTAAAAATTATCGAAATATCAGGTTAAAGAACTCAACATCAACCTTTCCATGCTGACTAATGCCCTCTCTCTGAAGGTCGACATATCAGTATTTATATGCAAAAGAGAAAATGAAGGAGAAATAAAATATATATAGCCTCAAGCTCAGTGTTCAAAACAATCCCTTTTCAAAATATGCACGAGTCACCTCGAATAAGTTAAACTCTAAGTCACTTAATGACGTGTCTGTGTAATACAGATAATTCGAGAGTTCACACTGGTAGATTTAAGATATGACCTTTACGCTTTTGTTATCATTCAGCAAGACCCTCTGAGGGTGAATTTTTCTGACCTCGCTTGAGACGGTAAATACCTTTCAATCATGCTTAATGGTACAAAAATTAAAAAAGGGGATAGTGCAGAGTTACTCTTTGCTGTTGATGTTACAAACAGACTGCCTTGCTATTGAATCAATCGATTCCATATAAAATGATTTGTAAGCTGTTGACAGATCGTGGATTGCAAGGCACTTAAAACGAAATTACATGACAGATGCCGGGAAACCAATTTACCTCTCAAAATAACTTGAGACTTCAATTATGGAATGTTTATATATGCGAAAAGTCCTCAAGAAAAGCACTTTTTTTAGACTGCTCGGATTCCAAAGAAAACTAAATGTAAAAGATCTTACAACTAAACAAACAACAGTAAGCTGCCTTGCTCAACACTGATAGTGTATGTTAAAATAGCGGCAAAAAAATATATCACTTAAACAATAGATCTTCAACTCGGAAAAACCTTTTTTTACCTCAAAGGCTTCTCTATCAGTCTTTGAAGTTTCAACTGATGACACAAACAATCTCAAATCAAAGTTGTTTTCTCACATTCGTTTTTCTAAGCCACGCCATTTGAATTAATACGCTGTTTGTCGGAAAATCTTCCCGATAATAATTGTTATAGTCGCTTTTCCTTTAACTACTATAAAAGCGTCTCCTTAGCGGTTTCTTCACATCTCAGCAGGTATAACAATGACTACTATTCCAGAGTCGAGTTCAAGTATCACCCTCTTTCGCGAACAGTCTATCATAAAACAGTAACAGCTGTGAACAGTCACTTTACCCCCTAAGCACTTACCAGCACAAAGCCACCAAATTGAAGCCAACCATGCATATATCATGTCCACTGCTCTCACTTATGCCGGAAAAGTAGCTGACAAAAAGAAATAATTGTATCAGCCATACAGATCTGAGGCTTTACGAATAGCTTAATTGGTTTACATCCTCTCCTCATGTCAACTCTCATTTACATCATATTAAGGTTGTAATAGTTTTCACCAAATGTGACATTTGATCAAGACCCGTTTTGATCTTTCTAACCTGTAATTCGCTGCATCAACGAATTAATTCTTTTGCTGCATCGATGAGCCTAACAATCATGCCCCTGCCCATCAACCTGGTTCATTCACCCTTTAATCGTTACCTTGCATTTTGTTGTTCCTCGTGCAAAGGTGTGTTTGCTGTTGACGTCATTGGACTAATATGATTGGATAGTAACTTATCTCGTTAATTTATCTGTTTCCCTAGTGTCAACTGCTGCTCCTGAATTAGTTTTGGTAGCTATGATACTAGAGAAGCTTTCGTGAAAAATCTTTCCTCTTATCTTACAAATGCCCCGTGTGGAAATATTTCCAGTTAACAAAAAATCTGCCAACTAATCTTAAATTGTATTTCATCGGTTCATTTTTGTGTGGGATTTCCCACACTTAGTCAACGCCCGTGAAATTTATTTCTTTATTTATTTGTCCACGAGAGAGAAGTGCTTGTCACGTGGTTTCTATTTGCGTTCAGTGAGCCGTGAAGACTGGATTCCAGTCGGCGTTTTTTCATAGTGTATTGTACGGCGGCCATTTCTCTTCTCAGTCGTTGGGTTTTGGAGAACTTATTCGGAATTTCATGTTTGTTTCTTGGGGATTTTTGTTTCCAAGGTAAGGATAAGTCATTTCATATTTTCACGGGTCCTTTGCGTGCTTTAACTTTTCAATTTTGTCGTGGGAGCTTCACGATTAAGCTCTCACGAAAGGTGATTACATTTGTACACCTGGTTTGTGTTCTTTCTTTCATAATCTGAGGCGTTTGTTTCGTTATTTCTTCAGGTGTCTATAACAAAAGATTTTTTCACGTAAGTCAACACGCTGAAACGCGGCTTGTGTTCAGTGTAGGTTGCACGGGAGCTTTTACGCTTTCACAAGCCAACATTTATCGGCTTGGACCTTCGGTGCGGGTTGTGTCAGATTGAAAGGAGTCATTGTACTCTCGCAAGCCAACATTTGTCGGCTTGAATGTATTTGTGCGGGTTGCGCTTCAAAGAGTCTCAGGGTGTCTCAAAGTGTCTCACTAGTGTCTCAACATGTCTCACGAGTGTCTCAAAGTGTCACAAACTGAAAGAAACTATTGTTTGCCTTGAACTGTCAAGAGTGTTATTTATTTTAATAAACTGAGTTTCTAGTTAGTTGGATTGTTGTTGTTGCTCGCTCAAGCACACAAGTAAATATGGGGATTTCCATTGACCAATTCCGCTCAAGGATTGGATCTCATGAAGATTTACATCCTGATTTTAGTGAAAACTATGACCTCTTTGATGATCTCAACATTTCATCAACATCGCTGAATAATGAACCACTGATATTGAATGAATTACCTGATTTTGATTTTCGTCAAATGGTCCAGACACCTGATAAAGAGCAAAAAGAATTTTTAAACACATTTTACATCAGATTAAAACCTCAGAAACCCCTTTCTACTGCTTCCTCAGTGGAGGGGCTGGTGTTGGCAAATCGCATTTAGCAAAAGCTTTGTATCAGGCAGTGCTTAAGTATTATAACACTAGAGCTGGTGATGATTTTCATCAGATCATAGTTATACTATTAGCTCCAACTGGTAAAGCTTAAGGGTGACACTCTTCATAGCACTCTGGCCATTCCTGCCAATCAATCACTGAGAAATTACAAACAGCTTGATTCAAGTAGACTAAACACTTTGAGAAGTCAATTGATTTTTGTTGATGAAATCTCAATGGTAGGAAATGGTATGTTTGCAATACAGCTAAACAATAGGCTTAAAGATATAAAAGGCTGTAGAGAGGATTTTGGAGGTGTGAGCATAATTGCTATTGGTGACTTATTCCAATTAGAATCTGTTATAGATGCTTATATTTTCAAAGACCTCAAAAATGTAGATTTATGCTGTTCTTTCTCCCAGTTTATGGCATAAACACTTTAAAATGTTTGAACTTAATGAAATCATGGGTCAAAGAGACAGCAAATTGTTTGTAGAATTACTTAATAGGTTGCGTAAAGGTAAACACACAGTAGCTGACATTGCAAAACTTAAAGAGAGCTATACAAGAAGACATCAACAACCCAATAGATGCAGCTCACCTATTTATACAGAATGCTAAAGTAGATGAATTTAAACAAAGGGCCCATAATGCAGCCACAGGAAACAAATTCACAATAAATGCTCGAGATAGTGTTATTGGAGCTATCTCTCTAGAGCTAAGAAACAAAATACTAAGACAAATACCCAATGATCCAAGAAAAACAAAACAGTTAGCCTCAACCCTTTGTCTTGCTGAGGGCGAAAGAACACACCTTGTCATGAATGTACGAACCGAAGATGGCATGACAAATGGTGCTGGAAATGTTGTTAAACTAGTTCAGTTACATCAACAAACCAAACCATCTGGTATTGTATGGGTACAATTTGACCACTCAGATGTAAGTCAGAAAACAAGGAATGAAAAAAGACATTTGTATGTACAATGAATTGAACACACATGGACCCCAGTAAACCCTGTGACTACACAGTTTGCGGTAGGTGGAAACAGAACAGCACAAGTTGTTAGAAAACAATTTCCATTGCGTCCCGCAGCAGCAAAAACAATTCACAGGTCACAAGGTGATACTGACAGTAGAATTGTTGTGGATTTTAGTACCAGAAATACTATTCCACACATACATTATATGGGACTCAGTAGAGTGACTGCTATAGAAGGCCTATATATTTCTGATTTGTGTGAAAGCAAAATTGCTGTTAATCCAGATGGAGAGATTAAGAACAACTGCAAAACTTAAGCTTTGCACCTCCCTCTCCATGACATAACATTTTCCCTTCTTAAACTGTGTTATCTTAATGTAAGGTCTCTTCACAAACACATAGAAGATATACGTAAAGACTAAATTAATCTAAGTGCTGATATCAATATTTTCACAGAAACAAGATTTAATTCTCAAGATAATAATGACATGTATGACGTTGCTGGTTATGTTCTCTTCCGTAATGATAACCTTAATTCCAGCAATGGATCAAGGTCTTATGGTGGTACAGCTGTGTACAGTAAAATCCCATACTTACCTGGATACCCCTATTGTCACAATATACATGGTGTTGAAATAACAGTAATTAAGTTAGCAAGGTTTGAGGATTGGACAATCATAGGGATATATCACTCCCCAAACGTGCCTGTAAGACAACTTTATGAAGCAATAACTGAGGTATTAAATAACATTTCACCAGACAACAATATCATTACTAGAGACTTTGATATAAATTGGCTTGTTGAAACAGACAGAAGACCTTTGTATAATTTACTAGTGAGGGATAACCACTACAAACAGTTCATATCAACTTATACAACTGACAACAACACAGTAATTGATCATATATATACAAATATATCTAACATTGATATACAAGCAGATGTTTTAGAAACACATTTCACAGATCATAAAGCTGTTTGGGCCTCATTTCACGGTGTCCTATAACAAATTCAGTACTTTATCATGATGTACATTGTTTTTAAGTTAAGAGAGCAACAAAAGAAAGCAGTAAATAGTTATGAAAAGAGTTGTTTCCCTTTTTTTCCGAGGAATTTGTAATGAGAAACTTGCAAAACTATTAATAAGGAAATGCTGCTTATTCATTTGGTACTAGAACAGGCCTTTTAAAATTAAGTTTGAAGTCATCTTTCTAAGAGTTGTCCAGTTTAACAACCATTTACAAAAGACAAAAATAAACTACATAACACACAGTCCTGAAATTTCAAGGCAGCTCCTTTAGCATCTTGGCTAATTTCTAACTGCAACCTTTATTGACAACCCTGCATTAAACAATGATTCCACAGTTAAGTCTGCAACCCCTCCTGAAATACTCCAGGATACCAAAAAAACAACAACAAGCAAACAAACATATCAGTGAAGTGAGCAAACAACCACATGCGTGACTTTCACGTAATATAAAATTCGTGATTGCAGCATTCCCACGTGCGTAAAGTGCTTGTAACTTACGGGAAACACACGCATGTTACACCAAAAAAACCCGCGTGTAGTACAAGAGGCCGATTACTCGCAATTTCTCGTAGTGTTGAATTTCCCTTTTGTTTTTCAGAACACCCATATACCTGTACTTTTTTACACCGATGCGATAGAAATTAATTGGAAAAACATTCCTTGAAATAGGAAGTCGTCCTGTATTTTCAGCGAAAAAGATTGTCAAGTGATCAAAACAACACCGGCCAGATTATAGTCACGTGCTCGGCAACGACTTGTGGAAAGCGATCATCTTTCATTCTTACCATCAAAACAGTCAAGCTTGCATAGAAGAATAACAAAACGAAACGATTACAACGGAAAGACCCAAATTGGCGTAGAAAGAAATAATGCTGCAAATTACCATTTTTTTTATGTCATGTGTACATGTTTTCGTGGGAATTTCTGTGTCAACAGCTTGCTGTCACTCACAAACTCTTCGTGATTCTCGCTGGTCCTCGTTATGTTCAGCGCATGGACGATTCGAAGACGCTTCAAATTTGGTTTTTAAGTTGATCATAGCACTAATCTGAAAAATTTGAAGTTCATTTCAATATAGTAAATGTCGAAACAGGCGTGTAAAGACAATAAATATCGCAACGATCAGTGCAATCATAATAGCGCCACGACCTTGGACTTACTTCTTCGGAAGGATAGATCTTGAGTTCGAAGCCGACTAATTACGACTAATTACGAAGAGTCCACGCTAATTTGCATATCGCAGAGCGCCCAAAAGAACTCGTTTCTGCGCTATCGTGTATCCACGAGTTAAAAAGTAGTAGCAGAAATTTTTTCAATTTTTTTTCAATGACTGTTACGAAAATATTTACTGCTCCAAGTATTTCCAGTATTGCCGTATAAACAAATAAATAGCCTAAGCCACCAAGAGGTAATTTATTTGTTGAAGACGATTACCAAACGTTCAAAAACACGCCAAAAAGCTTCCAGGGAGGGAAGGAAAGGCATATTGCTTGATAAAAGGAAAAGTTAATACCCCAGATCCCTCCTGTGAATCTGTATTTGTTCAAATAATTCCCACACAAAAATTACTATTCAGACTGTTGATTCCAAGCCTAATATCACCCCTGTAGTACAGTTGACTCACAGTGAGCGACAGGTTTGCTTCCGCTCAAAAACCCCTTCCAAACACTTTGTCAATAAAATCCCACACAAGTACGCATTGCGGACCTATTTTTACTTGTGGTAAAAGCTGCTCCGCTTTCAAAAACCAAAGTTTTCTGACTTAAGGCGTCGCGAGTCATCCTGAGTGTAAGTCACTGAATTGAAAACACTTGGTTATCCTTAGCCGAGAAACACGAGACTATTAATTCAGAGGCTAACCAGGTAATTAAGTATTATCAACTGACTTGATAATCCTCCCACCGACGCAGCACCACAGTTTCTTTAGAAACTTACTTCCTTAATTCAGAGGCTAGATGAGCTGGTCTGAAATGAAGATGTCCTGCTTAGAGTTCGAGAAAAAACACAGCGGCTTAGTTCCGCTGATTTCGATCTGGCGGAAGCTTTGGAAAGATTAGTGCACATGTACAATTATGAACCTCCTATTGCCTCAGCGGCAGACCGCATGACTTTATGAGACCACTCAACTGGAAACTCGCATGCAAGTGCATGGTACTTGCCACTGCTGAAAGGCCAGGTCCAAAATTCGACTCTAGAATTGAATTGCCTTTTTTATGGAACTTTTACTAAAAAGCAAACGTAAAATTTTCGGTTTTTACACCCCGATTGCCTGCAAATGTTTTCTTGAGAGGTGGGCTTCCTTAGAAAGTTGACAACACAGGTTTCATGAAGGCAAGATGGAGTTGAGGTAACTGTCAATCTTTTGCGGTTAGAGCGTAGCATTTGCTTTTGGGAAACAACGAAGACCAAAAATTTACCTCTGGAAAGTTCATTGCCGAATAGTGCGAACTTATCAGCTCGGAAGACTTATCTTGATACACCACAAAATTGTTTCACTAAGGAGGAGGTGCTGATCAGATCTTTGGATAGGTGAAGAGATAAAAGGAAAAGCTTGAGTAAAACTTTGCTTCCAGTGATGAAATACATGGATTAAAAAATGCATCCAAACGATAATCAAGGTTAACGAGGCTCCCGGTGGGAGGATTTGTTTCCGTAACACGTGTAAAGGTGCATCATGAAACTCAGGGTATAATTGGAACGATTAGTCAGTACGCGTCGATGTAGGTTAAAAAAAAAAAAAAAAAAAAAAAAAAAATTGGCTACGATGGATGTGGAAGAAATAAACCAACATGCTTCAAAGTAACCAATAGAATATCAACTGTTGATATTCTCTTGGTGTAACGGTATAACAGCAATCGATAGAAAATATCTCTAGACTGATTTGATACGTATGATTCACTTCAGAACCGCTTGAAAAATTCATAATTATCATCACCTGCATAACATAGATATCTGAAGACAAGATAAGATTATGATGTTAACCTAACTGATTTGTCAATCAACCTTATTCCATGATCCATAACTCAGCCGCATCTAAATTTTAATTAATCTTTTACACCCCATTTACGTACAATTTGCCAGGATTGGTCGTGTCGTCATAAAATTGTCGATCATTCTTCGGATTAATTCGCCGAAATTAGTGTCCGCATGAATGCAGATAGCTTGGGGGTGATTATTAGCGAGCCAGATTCAGAAGGTTTCGGGAAATCGGCAATTATTTCTAATTGTCATGTGTTTTAGTGCTGAATTGTGAGTGGTAGAGCAAAATGCAAGCTGTGATATACGACCTTGTATGACAATCATGGCATGTCCTGTCAGAGAAAGTCATGAAATGATGTGTCAGTGGGACTCTTCGAGCATTCTATTTGCTTTAAAGTTCCCTTTGAGATTAGCAGGTGTGAAACTATCCATAAATCAGGTCTGGAATCCAAGGATGATTTATCCAAGGATAAAGTAAATAATTCGCCTTCAACTATGAGAAGAGGTTTTGTCGTCGGCTCTGAGTACAAATTGGAAACGTTTTGGTTGAGAAGCCAATTGAAACGGAATATTGTCTCTATTAAATGGAAGAATAACTGGACTGAGAAAAAAAATAACCCCGAGTAACTCACAATTACCTGTCGGGATAGAATTCGCAAGGATTTCCAAAGAAACGATGGAGTTGCAATGATTTAAATAAGGAAAATCATGACACAACTTGCACAAGTTTACTTTTCTATCTTCATCTGCAACTCTTAAATGGTAGTAATGGTAGCTGGTTTTCGGTAAGCCAGAATACAAAAGAAACTTTTGAGGTTCCATCCTTAGTAGTTCAAAATTGCCCCTAACACATGAAACGTGTGTTCTTTCCAAGCACAACGGTGGTTTTGATTATGGCGCACATCCATTTTTGTTTCAGATTGCCTGAGGTCTATTTTCCGCAGAGGTCAAATTCATTTCCTCTTCAAACAATGAAAACATGAAACTGACACCCACTCATTCACGCTCAAATAAATCTGCTTACTTTCGCGTAGCTTTCAAACTGTAACGTGAAAGCAAATAAAAGGTCATATTTTTCATTAAGTAGCCAACCATGCACCAACGATAATGAAATTTCAAGCAAACGGAACACTTTTTTCGCGTTGACAAATAAAAACAATTTTTGTAACAGATGAAATAACACGATTGAGCAGGTGAGGAAACACACAGTGTAAAAATACCGACTCTCGCGTCTTTTAATTATACAAATTATTTACATTGAATTTAACTGTCAGGATGCGTAATTTCCTGTTTTTTTCAGACAAATGATATTACAGTACGTTCTAGGTTTGACAGGGCAGATAAATTAAGTCCTTGTGAAACTTTAAGACTCTACGGCACTTTAGACGTTCACGGCATGTAACTGAGGTATTTCCACCCGAAGGCAGATCTAGATAACTAAGGCCAGTTAAACTTAAAATACACTTTCATAACGCTAATGTTTTTTGGAGCTCGCTTAATTTGTTGTTCAAATAACCAACACGGACACCTGCTTAACCTAAGCCATTTAAAACAAACAATAATGAATCTTCTTTAGCAGGTAAAACATCTGTAGAAACTAACTGCGTCAAACTGATAAATGAAATAATCTTGGTCTTAGACATCATAAAATAATTTTCTATAATACAGAATGCAAAACCGGAAAGAATCGATAAGGATGAACTCTTGGTTAAACTGTCCTCGTCAGTTTCGAAAGAGTTTTATTAGTCAAAAGGATTAGCAAACTTCATAAAACCAATAAATCCTTAAGCAAACAAAACAAATAGCCAGTTTATGTCACGTCTCAGTAAAGATATCCCCTTGCGTAAGTGACAACTAAAACCAATTTCCCGTCGAGTGGAAAACCACCCATTCTAAAAAAGAGTTCCTACTGTTGAAAGAGAAATAATAAAGTCGGCTACGAGAATGGAAATCAAGATCTTTCAAGTGCTCTTGTGTGCCTTGATCATTCTTTGGACAACTACAGAAGTTAACGGATACACCGCTCCGTGGACTCATGGGAGCGGTGGCGAGAACACGGGCAGGAGGAAGAAAACTGAAATTTGGGCGAAAGTAAGTTCTATGTAACCTGTCTCAAAATAGCTTCGCTATCATTGCAAATTAAATGTAACCTGTTTTGGCCTCTTGGAATAAGTCCCCTTAGCTTTGCAATTAGGTAACTTAAAACAGCGGTCGGCATATCTCCCTCAACATGTAAAAGCCAGCGTTTTATCCGCTATATTTTAGTTACTTGCTCGTTAAATGTAGAAGTGAACGCAGATCTAGCACAGCTTTCCATTGTTCTGACTTCATTTTTCGGCAATGCAAGGATTGCCCTCACTATTTTACAGCACATCGGCAAAGCTTTTTAAACAAAAGAATAATATTACTTTTGAATAACTCTGAATTTTAAGACAAAAAATGTGCGAGAAAATTATTCGCGACTCAGCGCTCGTTTTGGCAATTGATGGCAAAGGCTGAGACAGGTTGAGGCATGTTAACAAGAGAAGCAAAAAAGTGTCAAAAGGCATCTTACATTGAGAAAAAAATCTACCATTGTTCAACTAGAGCTTATCAGTAGCTCCAGAAACGGGTGGGCTCCCTACTTCCTATTATTTGTAGACATTCTTTATTGAGGTAGCTCGGCTTGGCAATGACATTGGAAATAGAAATCACTTATTTGATTAATTCATATTTCGGTCATCTGGCAAAAAAGATGCTTTGGTTTACCATTGCATTAATTTCCTTAAGACCATGCAAGATTCCAAACTTTCATAATTTTCAATCCGTCCCCTGAAACTCAAGTATTTATCAAATTATGCAATTGATTTTTATAAGTTTATACAAATTAAACGTAACTGTTTATTAATTCATTGTATTGTTCTGTACCCGTACTGACATTATTCTTTGTTTCCACATGAATCTGTATGCATTTATTGCAAAATATCGAAAATGAAGAGATCGGGTCTTAGGAAATTTCCGGTGCTCTTTTCTTTGAAAAAGATAAATTTTATTTTACTTTAACTATTTTCTAGAGCAAGATTGCAAGAGCACCAGGGACTAAAACCGACTTGTGTTTGACTGCAAAGATGCTTGGCTGTTACAAGGAATTCAGAAGAAGTTCAGAAAATGTAGAGAAATGATACAACCCAACAATTACTTCATTGGAATTAGAGAGGCAAAAATCGGCTAGAGGATCGTATTTATTCGAAAAGACGCGCAAGCAATATGTTATTTACATGAAGAAGTTTAAATAAAATCTGACACGTGGAAATTTAAGCCTGCCATTTTGTAAATCTGTAGGGTACATCATATTATAACATCTGCAAAATCGTTTAATGATAATTATAAATTCAAATACCTTTTATTTCAACCCAAACGCTAAGGGGAATATTTTTATTCTTTAATTCATTTTGTTTTTAATCATGGTTTCATTGGAAATTTTACTTTGATTCAGACAGTGCTCGAGATTTTAAACGCACTTGATTTTCTCCAGAAGCAAAGATAATTTATCAATGTGGCAAAAGCAAAGCCAAAAGCACCGGGTTTGCAAAAAGCAAAACTGGTGTTTGCAGACTTGAAGAGCACTTTTCTAAATTTTTGAGAAAGCAAAGGCCCGTTCGATATCACTGTTTGGTCTTTATTCATCTATAACTGAGGTGAAATAAAGGTAAGAGAAATAGATTTACATAACGGAAAGTATTAACAGTCAAACACTCCAGGTGGATTCCCTTGCCAAAAAGGCGTAGCTCCAAACAAATTACAACAGTAAAAAGGGGGAAAAAAGGGAGAGAGAGAATAATAAATTAGCAAGCAAACGAACAAACACAGAAAATAAAAAAAAATGACAATAAAAAAAAGAAAAAAATATTTTGATTAAAAGCAACGCTGAAGAAAATAATGGAGGACTTTACTTTGTCCTAAAAATAAAACTCTGTTTACCCAGAATTTAATTTTTTGGTCACGAACAGAATGCTAAAGTGTATCTCTGGCAAATAAGGATTAAGAACTGGCCTGGACAAAGCTGTTACTTATTCCACACGAATTAATGCAGGCTGTTTTCCGCGCTTTATAATTTATCGTCAATACGTAAAACATAACAGCAGGAGAGAAGATGACAATTCTATAAAACCTCTGTACTTCATCTTTCTTTCGAGCAGTTCTAATGTGCCTTTAACGGTGTAGAAATTCAAAATCAACAAGAATAATATCGATAGACATATGTTGTTTAGTTTCTTCTATTGGAACTAAGGAAATTGCTAGTTTCAAAGCTGCTTCTACTCGAATGAACCGGTTTTAATTAAAACGTAGCACTTCTTAAATCGAAGAAGACATTAACGTATTTAATAAATTAAAGTTTACGTTTACATGTACGCTCTATGATTAATATCTAAGTGACTTACCTTCTAAGCGATCATGAAGGAGAAAAGCAATTCTTAAGTCTTGCCCTACTGTTTTCTCCTCAGCTAGAAGCGAATTTTCGCCGCGGCAGAGTTGATAAAACAAACAAAAGACAGACTTATTATTTAAAGTAAGGTAATAAATGTCTCCTGACCCAACAGCTGTTGAACTGCAGCTGATTAACTTTCTTGACGTAATTACGAGCGTCACCGAAACGAAGCAAAATCCAAATCAGATAGTAAATGAACACCTCTGTGGTTACTATCTTCAGAAAACTTAAAAAAACTGCTTTTTCAACTTCCCCTATTAAGCAATTGACCGAGCATCACAAATGTAAACTCGGTTTCCGGATTTTATTTACTTACATCACCATTAGTTCAACTAAAAGTGTAGGTGTTGTGTCAGTGAAAATCAGTCACACTTTCCCACGCAAGGAGGCATTTCACGTCACTTACTAATGACTGTGAAAGTCACTAACTGTCATGACAAAATGTTTTGCACCTTGGATTCATGGCCAAATTTCTTATTTCTTATGGTTATTTCAGTTGTCATGATGAGCGATTCCTAACAAATTCCAAACAACAGAGACAACAAACGTGATATCAGCGATGAAATCGGGATCCTTCAAAATACTTCAGAACCAACTGACTTTTTATTATAACAGTTTTTTTTCTATTCCACAGAGAGCACGATCAGAGAGGAATGTATAAATTTCACGTTGGAAATTGAATTTTGTTCCTGTTTACAATAACATCGAAAGTAAACCTTTGAGTTATCTTTCAGAAACATGTTGGTTAAACTGACGGTTGAGGTGTTTATCTACAGTTAGTACTCATTTTTTTTTTAATCTCAAGCTTTCACTGTTCTACGACATCGCCAGGAAGTGCTTAGCGTCAGTAAAGTGGTAAATGGCTTTTTCCCGCATAAGGCAGTTCACCTGATCACTAATGAGTATAAAACCGTGATACTAGATTGACACCAAAGATAATAACACGTTTTAAAGCAGTTCTGAGAAACGCGGTTTGAAATTGTTATATTGATAGAAGTTGCTTAAATTTTTGTTTCTCGATTTTTCCCAATAACAATACACATTCGTGATTACTTGAGGCCTATTCAAACTTTTATCTTTCAGTTTTCTTTAGCTGATTTTTATACGGTTAAAACTGGTTCAACTAAACATGTATTGATGGTGTTAATAGTCTCAAGTCGTTTTCTTGAATAATATTATGCATAATATTGACATTTTGATCAAAGATTACGGACTGAGGCTTGACAGTTTTAAAAAATTTAGAAAAAAAGTTTTAGTTGTGTGCAACCTTCTCTAGGTTATTCAAAATTATTGATACGACAATCAAGATGCCATGCGGATAAAAATTGAAAATAATCATTTTTTACTGTCGTTTTATCGTTTTTTTGTATTATGTCTTCAGAAAGCATCAGTTAACTCCTTTTGCTGTCATTGTAATTTTCCTTCGCTCAAGTAGGCGAGAGATTGCATACTATTTATAATCTCTCGATAAGCTTTTAGAAACTCCTCAGTTTTCGATTTATATTTCTTTTATATAAATATATTTTCTTCAGCCCTTTCACGGTTGAAAGTTCAATTAAATTTTAGCGATTTTAACGGTTGGCCATTATAAGGAATATTTGTCTTGTCAGGTAAAATCAATGTTGACCTTTTCAGTTTTCCAATGTGAGTCAAATTATATTCAGACTCATTCAATCTTTCTCTGAAGAAGTGACGTGAATGTGTGATAATCTGTTGTTAGTTTCAAAGTGACACCTTGGTTACCGTTATTAAAGGTGCAAACTACATTATCATTATCGCAGTATGCGGAACGCTTACCATATATCAACACAGTAGCAACTTAGCTCTCTGTAGAGTCTTTGTGGCTCAGTGCGTAAAATACGGAGGTCTTAGTTTCGATTCTCGTCTTGGAGGCTCTAATTTTTTTTCCTTTGATCCACTCTCATGAAAAGACGAAAAAATATCTTTCTTCAACATTAGCAGAGCTTTGCGAACTTGACTCCTAGTTCTGAGCATAGGATGCTCAGGGCACGAACGAAATTAGAGCCACAGGGGATTTACCGAACTTGGACACAAAGGCTCGCTCCTCATTCCGCGCTTGAAAAAGAAATGAGAAACAAAACGGCTTTGAAAATATTATAATTACTGACACATAATCCCGAAAATAACATATTGCTAGAGGTAAATATTTCAAAATGCGTTAGCCTGCAATGCAAGCGTCTTATTGTTATTTCACTCCCCGACCCCCATCCCTCCCCTTACTTTTGATCGTTGACCGCCCCCTTGGTACAAATTTATTTCTCTCCACAGCCTTCCGCTGCCATTAAAATAAAAAAATGGCGGCCATAATATTCGCTATGAAATTACTGAGCACTCGCTCGCCAAAATTACGTCTGCTCTACAGGCTAAGAATGCGTTTCACCGTTTCACTTTCTCTCACCTTCTCTAGGCAACAGTTATCCGAGTCAAGATCTTGTTGGGTAGCTTTTTTGTAATTTTTAGTATTCCCATTCGGTATTTTCACTAGCCGGTAAGGTGTTCTGCCGCAAAAAAGGTAATAAAATTTTTGCACTTTGTAAGATCAGGTCCCGTCGCTCTTGGTCATAAAAAAAACTGTCGCACTTTATAATGGTTTCTTGCTAAAATGGTGTGACAGTTTTTGGATTACAAAGTGCGGTAAGTGTTATTTCAAGGCGCGGCCAGTGTTATAACAGGGTAAGACAAATGTTATTTCAAAATGCGGCAAGTATTACAAGGTAGCACGAGTGGATAATCAGAAAAACGTAGACATTTAAAACTAATAAGAATCATGTTTTGTAAACGCTTGTCCTTAAGGTTTACGTTCCTGCCCTTTTAAGTAAATTATTGTATTCAGAGTTAAAATCCTTGAAAATAAATCGAAGAATACGTTTGTTTGAAAGATCCAATTTATCAGAATCTTGTTTTCCTAGTATCATCCCTTGGTGTTTGCTGGGATTTGCTATCATTCCATTAATCTCATACCAGGCATTTGCTGAGCTTACCTCACGCGAGATACGCCTTTCCAAAGATACCGAATCCGTATCGGCAGTGTAGAGTTGACCATCATCTACATACATATTTAATTGTACAGTTTTAATTCGTAGGAATAAATCATTTATAAAAATATGATATAACATTGGTCTAAGAACACTGCCTTAGGGTACTCCTCGCCGCTGACTTCTTGCCAATCAGAACTTGTATCACCTACTTTCACCCGCTGCATCTTACCGTGTAAGTAATCTTTAAGAAGCATACAACTTCTACTGTTGACACCATAAGCCTTCAGCTTAGCCAGCAAAGGTCCATGCAGTATGGTGTCAAAAGCCTTAGATAAATCCATTGATATCCCTACAACAATTTTTTTGTCATCCAGACTACGCTTCCAATCTTCTGTTAACCTCATTAACGAGGTTTCACAGCTATAGTGTCTCCTATACGCTGAGATGTAGTAAGACAATAGTTCAGTGTAGAACTGGTCTAGTTGAGAAGCAAGGAGTTTCTCAAAAACATTATTTAGGGCCGGTAAAACAGTAACTGGTCGATAATTTTCTTTACTCAATTCATCATTTTCCCTTAAAAGAGGTGTTACCAGCCCCATTTTCCATCGAGAAGGATATTTGCACTGTTTGATCGATTCATTCATTAACTCTGATAGTGGACCAGATATCACAGAAGCGGATTCCTTAAGAAGCCGCGGGGCTATGGTGTCGTGGCCGTAGGCCTTGCGTGCGTTGATGTAGTAGTAGTTTTTCAACCTGGTTCTTATTGGTGTATTTAAAATTAAAATTATGTATGGTGTTCTTTCTTCTGTTTTCCTCCGCAATTGCTTGAATGCCGGGGTGTGCACTGAATTTATGTCCAAAGTTATGTTCTTTAATGTCCTGCACATCATCAATGATGCGAACAAAGTAGTTGTTGAACAATTCAGCTAATTCTTTTTTATCCGTTATAAGCACATCGTTTTCAATTAGCGTACGTAATGTCATTGGCTTGTTTACTTGACCTCGAATGCATAAAAGGACGATAAGCCTCCCAAAATGCACGTGGATTGTCGGTCTCTGACTTGTTTTTAAAATGATCTTTAATCGCTTTGCGGCTAATTGACGTGAATTTGTTTCTTTGTTTCTTATATTCGGCGTAATTAGCGTCGGTCCTCTGATGCGTGAACTTCTTCCAAAGTTTGTTGCGGTGACGAATAGCTTTACGCCATTGTTCATTCACGAAAGGAATTTGATTGCCCCTTATCTGTGCTTGCTTTTGTGGTGCGTGTTTGTTTAGAATGTCAAGGTACAGTGACTCAAACACGTATTTCACGCAAAAATAAATCCTTGTCAAAATTCTTTAGACTTCTTAATTGTATTTTGCGAGATCGCAATCGCGGAACTGTGGTTTTCATAATAGTATATATAAGAGAATGATCGCTGATATCAGCATCCACTACGCCCGATGAAAATAATCTTCTTGAGTTATTTGTTAAAATCAAGTCCAGTAAAGTTGACGATGTTTTGCCCATACGAGTGGGTGATCTAATCAAATTTTTGAGACCGTATACTTCTAGTACGTAAATCTTTTAGGTGACCACCGTCCTGATGACATCGTTTGAAAAAGTTATAACAATTTCAAATAACTCGCTCAGTTCGAATTTCCATTGAGATATTGGAATAGATGGCGGCTTGTAAATCGCCATAACAGTGAGCCAGGATTTTGCTACCTTCACTTTCAGTATGATGTGTTCAGTCCTGAAGTTTGACGTGTCAATACCATATTGATCTCCAAGTTCTTTTGTCACAGTGAAACACAGATTACTTCGTACGAATATCATAAGCCCATCACCATAAATGTTTCTATCCGATCGGCACATACGAAAGCCCTGCATGGCAAACTGGCTGTCAGGTTATGTTTTATGCAGCTTAGTTTCAGAGATGGCCAAAATTTCGAACCTTCCGCGCATAAGCGATTTTTTGATCTCATGGAATTTAAAGCCGGCTATGCTGTTGGCATTGATATGACCAATCTTTACGTTGCTCCGATGCGTTTTAACTAAAGTGTCAAAACTCATTCAAGTGTTGTTGTGGTCTTTGTTCTCATTCAGAGTCTAGTCGGTGTCACTGCAAGAACTGTAGCTGGTATCAATTTCACTAATGTCAACAAGAGGTAGTTGTTTTATCTCGTCCAAGCAGGGAGGACATATCCAACTAGCGGTTTCAGAAGCCTGTAATCACTTGTACTCTTTTGGTGAGATTCCACCGCATTTGATATGAATTCGTTGAGAGCAGGAGTTGCAACACACAGCCCTTTGATTTTAGCCACCACTTTTCTACAAACGGTGCAACTTTCCGGTCCCGGATTAAGGCTAATGTCTCCACCTAGACGAAGCAGTTCAAAGTTGAAGCTTGCGGCGCTGTTGTTGTAGTAGTGAAAGTTAGACTTGGTGTACCTCGTATGACACCTATTTACAAGATGGCGGCGATTTGCAGCAATGGATGATATCAGAAACATACACAATGGTTTCACTTGCTCGGTTTCTGAATCCGATAATACATTAAGATCATTATATTCCCTTCCAAGAAGACCAGGACCAAGTAGAAGACAGCAAAGCAATTGTAAGAGGAGAAATAAGACCGTTTCAACGGAGCCGTGAAATGCACGTGTTTGCGCCATACTAATTTTCAAACCATCAGTCTGGGCAAAGGTCGATAAAAATGATACGAAGTGAATATATTTGAAAGAAAGAGACTACTTTACAAGCCCGAAGATTTTCGAGTCTAAAACTGTTAGGGCGGCAAGCAGATAAAATAGAAGCATCTGAGAGACCTTTAAGCTGACGGTTAATATTGAGCTGCTTTTTTGACACTTTACGTAACAAATGCATTTTTTTGTGATCATCGAAGCTTCAATTTAGGCCGATTGATGATCTGTAGACAAGAAGCCCTTTCCATTTAGAAATGGGTCACTGTTGTTTGTTGTTGAAAATAACTCTATTTTAAGTGGTGTAACTTGCTCCACATTGAAACAGTTCGGCAGTATCCTTAAAATGCTGTAAAAATTGATCGTGATAAAATAACATGATATAGAGAATAATGCATGGGCTGGCTTAAATATGGAATTTCCCTTCGAGTGGAACACGAAAAGAGAAATTTCATATCTACAAGCAACCCTGTATTACTTTTTTTATCATATAAACACAATAGCCCATTACTGACAAGAAAAGCCGAGTCTATTAATGAATGAAAATAAAGGGATCGACAATCCCCGAATACAAATCGTAAAGTGCGTTGGCGCACTCAAGATGAAAACATGCGTTGAATTACTACAAAAACAAACAATGGGCCTAATTTTCAATGCAATGCAATTCTGTCTCTAAAATGTTTACTGAACACTTCACAGTATTTCACAAGTAAGACCACAACGCTCTCGGGGGATATCAATCACTCAGCGGCAATACTGTTTGAAAGTCGTGACGGATGCTGATCAGGCATAGGTAACTTTTCAGGGTAAAACAAACTAGATGCAAAGTCAATGGAGGGAAAAGAAGCATCCTGTCTTAAGTGCCTGCAAATTTTCGCGAGGTAGCATTTTTTTTTCCGTTTAGTTCAGCTGTTTTAGAATATTTTTTGACTTTTTAACAACTTTTAAGTAGGAAATTATGCACAAGCCTAGGAGTAAATTTTGTCTGTTGTATTTGTTTTTCTTTCCTTCTTTCTGCTGTAGTTGTCATCAAAATACTTATGCTTGTAGTTTTAATTGGATAATAAATATTGACCTTCAATGTCGGTAGGGAACAGGCTTGGGCCGTAGAAAAGTTCAACAGCTAGTCAATAGAGTTGGAGAGAAATCAGAGGTAATAGAGGCAAACTGCTGACAAGGCAAAAGACATACAAGTGCTATGGTTTATAAAATTTAGCCATTGCTTTTTACCTTTTATTCCTACAACAAGTAAAAATACCTTTTCTTTGACAAAATAATCACTAAAGTCTCTAAAATCAAGACCCCAAGGTTTAATAATGCCCACTTGTGAACAAGAGAATCTGCCCTCCTGTTACTTGGTGCATATAGCGCAGGTCAACTCTCTGCCGGCGACATATGGATGACACGGGAGTGAAACACAAACACCTTCCACGGGGAACAGTAATGAACCATTTTCGTTTGCCACCGTACCTGGACGAGCCTCTGGGTTCTTGTCAACACATATGTAGTCACGCTGGTTCTTGTGGCCATGGTATGCAGTCATCAAGTATCCATGATACTCCTCGGTCCACCCAGATGGACAATCATTCCTTGCAGGCATCATAAGCATTGAGGCACGTGACTTAACAAAACATACAACGCACGGTGCATCGTGGTCGTCAAGGGATTTCGTGAAAGGGTTGAAAAAATTTACTTCATACTCAGTTCCATACACGTATCCCGCTCTCTGATGTCCATCTTTGTACTTGTCATACTTTGGGCTGCTTGGAAGACAGAGATAGTTTACTCCACCGCCTTGATGATTGTAACGTTCGCCACCTATCAATCCTGAAATGAAAATTGTTGATGACCCTTGTTTCTCGACCTATAAAAGCAAGGTTCAATAAAAAGGGAACTCTGGTATGTTACTCGACTATTTAGGAGCACTAAAATTCTGTAAAAAAAAGATTCATTTTTCATCAACACTCCCTGGTGTTGCACTCAGTGAAATAATGATTTACTATGGCATTCTGGTACCTTAAATCCGTTTATATAGGGAAAAAAAACCCTTCGATCGGGAATTGCGAATGTGACGCATGATTATGACGCTACCACGTCATAAAATTAAGCATTGTACTTCTCAACCTCTTGAAACTGACGTGCAATTCTAGTTCTTTAATGACCCTTACCTTTGTAGACAATCTGAGCACCACTGGGACACGTGGTTCTTCCCCAGCGAACGTACTTCACCCCGGACCTCCCAGGTTGCCCTTTCTTCCCTTTAGCCCCTCGGGTTCCAGGACTTCCACGTGCTCCACGTTCCCCCTTAGGACCTGGAGAGCCTGGAACAGATTTTATGGTTCCTGGTTTTCCATCTTCTCCTGTCAAAAAAATTAATTGAAACGTCGGCTTTTTGGTTGGAGATATTTGTTTGCTTTGTAATAAACTAAATGGAACATTTTAAATGAGCACCTTCGAAGATGATCGTTTGAATCTGCTGAACATATTTTATCATTATGGTGGATTTTTGTGCAGTTTTTATGAACTGTTGGGCTTGTTGCGACAGAGCCTCATACCACTTTCATATTGTACGTTAGGAATATTCTTCGTTAAAACCATTTGCAGCATAAAATGATTGACATTGTAAACAAATGGAGATTTTTTCCTGTTCAAAATTTTTTTTTTCAGTTCTCACTTTAATCAACTCATCTTATTCAGAGGTAAAATTGTCATGTTACCTCCACCATTATCATAATCATTATTATTATGATCATTATCATGATTAAAACAAATTGCTCAGCTACTGATATGCTTCACTTCTTTAGTTTTAGTCTTTGGTTTTCCTCAATAGCTCACCTTTTGCTCCGATTCGTCCAGGTTTTCCAGGAAGTCCAGGTGGCCCAGGTGGTCCCATTAAGCCTTTCATGTTACTTCTCCCATGAACCCCTACGATATAGCGACATATATCGTACTAAACATTAAAATAACACACTGAAACTCAGTACGGCTTGTCGGTTTTAAATATATAGAAACTATTTTCCGTAAATGATTTCAACACTGCTCACCCTTTGTCATTTCAAGAGTCTCTCTGCATCTCTGTTTACTAAATTTTTCATTATATTACTTCATTTGGTCTCCTATCTGTTTGACTCACTTAAGCCTCAATACTTCTGTCTTTCTGTCTGTCATTAACCGACTGATTGTACAATGGTATATTTTGATCCTTTCCCATCTTTTTGAACAAGTTTTTCTTTTCTAATTATGGGCTCACCATCTCTGTTTATTTCTTTGTAGGTGTTTATACTTTGAGTTTATTTTTGTTTGTATCCTCTTGCCTCAAACTGACGATCTCTGGTTGGCCTTTCATAATTGTCAATCTTTAATAAATTCAGTAAGTAGCGTTGAGCCATCACAAACCTGCAGTTTCTACCTTAAACAGTATTTCGCAGATAACATTTGAAGATTAACATCAGCATTGCTGGAAAAATAATAAATTTAATTTCCAAAATGCCTCTTTTTCCCTGAACCAAGCCCTAACTTTCTGCGATACTTCGCGAACAGCTTATCTTGCACGCTATTAATTCGAATACTTTACACAAAGCCAAAGGATCCGTTATTATTAAAACCTAAAAGGTAGGCCAAAAACCACGAGTCTTGAAGTCTTGGTTTCAGTAACGCATCTATCCTGTGCAAAAAAAAATAAAAAATTAAAAACAGTCACAGTAACAAGTAGACTAATTTGGACGAAATTTGCAGAGCAGAAAATCTGATAATAAATATCATCAGGTTCTGATGGCATCATGAAGTAAAGCCTCTTAAATAACCTCGAAAAATTATCATCAGCTGAAATCATCGGTTCACGAACAATCATTCAGCTGACAGTAAGAGTCAGTTATCAAAATTGCAAATAGCGAAGAAACTGCCTCTGTAACCCCTTTTTTTCTGTTTTTAAATGATCGGCAGGAAAATTTTCACTAATTGTGAAAATTTTGAGATATTTCGTTAAAGCAAATTGAAGAAAATCAAAAGCAAACCCAAATTATCGCTGGCGAGCGTCTCCCTTCGTGGAGCCTTAGCTTAATTTTATAATATTTACTACAGCAAACGATAGTCCGAACCTTGCTCATTGCCTTTTGATAGTTGTTAGTGACCTTGAAAAGTGAAAACATAGTTTTTTTTTTAGAAAAACATGACGCTGGCGCGTGTGCCAACATTTAGCAAAAACTCTATGGAACCTCCTTAAGATATTTCAATTTTAAGATTGGTTGTTTGACATCGAACACGAACTGAATTCTTGGAGTAAAATTCTTTCATCCTTCAAGCAATTATCTTAACACTATAAGAATGATTATGCGATGACCTGGATAAATACAGAATGAAAGAAAATCATAACATTCTATCTAGTTTATTTTTCACGGGTATCTTAGTATAAACGCTGGTTTAAAATAAAGGCAAATAATGCAGGAGATATATAAAGGCTAATAGTGTGTCAAGTGAAATTTTTATGGGCATCTTTGAATGAATGCTTAAGTTAAATCAATTTTTTGCAATTCGAGGCTATCGAGACTGAAAAAGGCTTTAAGGAAATCCTTTCCTACGCCTTGTTTTGTCATGCCATCAATTGATTTAAAAGCGTTTCTATAGAGGAGATACCTTATGTCCTTATCTAAACGGTCACGCAATAATTCCCATCATCGAATCGATCATAACTTCCCAAATTTGAAGAACATCTTTTCGTTCATTTCGTCCTACCATGATACTGACACCAGTGGTTTACGGTTCGTTATAGCCGTAGAAAGTGCGCATTAGAATTCAAATTTTGCCGTCTGCCTTCCAACCGTTTGGGTAATAATTTAATTCTGTATTTGTTGTGAATGAGAGGTTTCCTTTTTGGTTTTTTGTTTGCTTGTTTGTTTTTTCTGTGGAATGCGCAGGTTGGAAGAACAGGAACGGAGTTGAATTTTGCCGCTCGCGTTTTCAGGTGCAATGATTCAAACTCGGTTCTTAAACAATCTCCAAGTCTTACTTTTCTTCCAAGGATTTCAATCGCTTGAGGACGTCTGGCAAACCCGTGGTGTTATCTTTAAACGCTCTCTGTCCACGACTGAAACTTCGCGTGGTTTTGGCCATACCCAGGAGGCAACGGAAGGCCAAACAGATAAAAAAGGCAGTAAAGAAGTAAAGGCGAACGTTTTTCGTGGTGAGATGTTTCATTGTGAAACAAACTGGCGATAACTGTTGGCCGAACAAATCTCTAACCGTGACAGTGCGATTATGACGCAAGATCGAAACTCAACCAAGAGTCATAGAAGGTACGATGAATTGTCGCCCTTGTCGAGTTTTTTCACGCGTTTATTACCTCATCATTAGAATAACAATATAGGAAGGAATAATTCGGGGTTTTGTCTTTGAATAAAAGCTAAATTCATTTCGCTTTTTCCTTCTTGAAAGATGCAGGGAGGTTGGCATACATTTAAAGGACGAGAAGATGCAATAAAACTTTCTTCGCTCTCGATTAATTTTTTTCAGTACGCGGTGCTACGCATGGATGGATTAATCATCATTTGAGTGTACTGGTTTTATCATTCAAAACATATTTCTTTTGTTTCTTGAAGAGTGCGAGACAGGCAAATTTATGTAGCAATTAGTTCTCAGAGGAGCATTTCAGAGCTCTACTGAGCACATTTTCCTCCTATGTAGCGGGATAGAATTCTTACGGTAGGCTTAGGGATGAAAGTAACACTTATAAAACTTTATTAATCAGTGGCTGTTTATGACTGATTGTAGTAAATAGCCAAACCAGTTTTAGGCACCAGAACATCATAAACGAAATTAACATTTTAGATAATTTTCATAAAAAGACAATTATAATGCTATCAAAACAAAAAATATCTCGAGCTTTGACTGGTGATTTGGTACTGGTATAGCGAAAATCGTTAAAGATATTTCGAAATCTTCAGAAGTTATCTGACTTCAGCTGGCAGCAAAATCACGTAGTTACAAACAAAAATTAGTAATTATATGCACTAACAAATGAATTAGAGACAGAGGCGGTGAAAGAAGTCGGAATATATATCAACCGAGATTGACAACCCGGTACTTGTTAAGTATTCATATATTCAGGCTATTGTTCTTTCTCATTACTTATTCATTCCGATGAGTTTGCCGACATGCCGGCATGCTTCCGAAGATCGTGAAGAGCGCAACTTCTTTGATGTAGGTGAGATATTTTTCTTTTGTTAACAGATGAAATAAACTCTCCCGGGAATCTGCTTGATTGATGTCTAATAATTGCTACGCATTCCGGTGTGTTGGGCAACATGTCAAAGACATCAACCTCGGATCAAACCCAAGCACTTATCAGCTTACATGTCTTTTCAAGTAGTAGTAAACATTGCATGCGCCGCGCGCCCCCAAACGGAGCTCGCGTATTTTAACATAGTACGGTATTTGCGATGTGAAGTTAAGAGAACATAGATTTTAAACAGGGTTCTTAAATCATTGAGAACTTGCTTTGTTGCTTTCTAAGATATTTTTATCCAGTGGAAAAAATAAAAGTACGAGTAATGAGTATAATAAATTAATAAAATGCGTTGTAGAGTTTTCAATGCACGTAATGACTCGCGTAAACAAACCCCCCTTGAAGTGTTGTAATGCGACTTGAGAGTCGATTTCGGGACTTTTTTTACTTTTGTTCCTCTTCTCGTTTCTTTGGTTATAAACATTACCTCTGTTTTGCTTGATTCAGTCGACTTTGTGGATCGATCGATCAGCGAACGCCGCGTGATTGGTGGTCGGCTTGCGTGACTCCATCGCGACAATAAACAACACGGTCAGATCAGAACAAGTTCAATCGAACAAGACGAAAGTTGTGAAAGAATGAACCGCCAGCGCGCGAACACGAGCACTATTTATGACACGCAATATTAACATAATAAAGAAGTAGTTTAATTCAAGTGCACTCATTCGGATCAAAACAAAACGATCGGCGCTCGAAATGATAAACTATTTTCGCTTTTGCTCTTCGCAGTGATTACAACAACTCGTCCAAGATCCATTTTTAAATCTTATGCGACGCTCTTTAATTCTAAAAACATATTAAGGCTAAAAATACACCGTGAATAGAAACTAAATCCATTCAAATGATTGGAGTTTATCGATCGCGAGTTCATTCATCTCAAGACATTGTAAACAAAAGGATACAAGATCACAAATCTGTTCGCGCAAGGTAGCTTAATTACACTAATGTCCAAGTCTTATGAAGTACTTTCCGCAATTCCTTTGGTCTTCTTCCAAAATATCTCACCTTTTTCGAAACGAATAAAACTGAAATCATTCGACACGTTTTCAGCAGCCACCGAAAGCAATGCCCAAAGGAATAAACCCAGCCTTCGAGGTAAAAAATCCAGCGGTGTCACCCATTTCAGTAAGTCACAAATAATCCGGGCTGGAGTCGTAATGATTAGCTGAATCTCCAAACTGCTCGGCCATTAAACTAATTAAAGTTTTGTTGGCTAACCCTGGAGAGTTAAATACACCTAGATTAGAATTGTAGACTAAAGTTTGAGGTCAATTACGGCAACAATTGCCTTTAAAAACAAAGTAGTTGTTGCCCTGGAAACGTCACTAAACCGGAAATAAGTATAAGGCGCTTAATTTTTTGAAATAGGTTATGCATGAATGAACCATGGCCACACTTATACGTTTTCAAAAGTCTTCGTTTTCATGTAGGCGAAAGTGAAGCAAAGTATTTCTCACCACACCAATGTTTTCGCGGGGTCCTCACTTTTCAACACAAAGTGGGACATGGGATTGAAAATAATACCAATCTTTGCATGATCCCTATTCTTCTTCTGAAGTTGGCTCGCGAATTGTACAAGGCTATGTCTAGCTGAAGACATTGAACAAAGCTTATAAACAGTAAGGAAAACATCATAAGGTTATACACCATCTTGGACCGATGTTTCGTTTAGGACTGGAACAGATCAAATCTGTTAATTTGTTCGTCATCGTTTTCAATAGCCTTCATTTTCATCTGTCCGCACTGAAACGCAGCGTTTTAAAATATGCTAGGCGGAATAATTTTGAAGAAACTATCTGAGCCATGGCTTGATGTTTCACCTTAGGCAAGTTGAAAATTCCTCCAAAACTTTCTTTGATTTTTTTCCTCCTTTTTTCCATCTCACTGTGATGGCTCTGTCAGCAGCTTTTTTTTAAACACGTTGTATCTGTAGTAGGTGGATGGTAACTCTTTTTAAGGATAGGGCCTGGTTTACTTACTCTTACTGCTCAAGAAAGAAACTAAAAACTCACTGATTTGCGGTTAAGAGTTGGTTAGAATGGACTATCTTACGTTCACGTGAAAATGATATCTGCGCGCAATTGCTAAAGTGTTGACGCTCATATGGATCATCTTCAATGTGGGAGTCGATTCTCATCAACTTCTATCAAATTTTCTTTAAGTTACATCAGTAATATGAAAGTCAAAAAGTAAGAGTTCAAAAATACGTAGCAAGGGAAAGAAAATAATAATAGTTTTTGCAAGGTCTTTTAAACTTTCCTACCTGGTTTGACTGACAGTATCAGGGCATGTTGGTTCATGATTAAACATATGATACTCCTTCGAATTTGAAATCTGATAAACGAGTGTTAAGAAATTGTCGTTTCTGATCCAAAGTACAGATCAATAAAAAAAAAAAGAAAAGACAGTGAAAAAATGAAAATAACAATAGCAATAACAGTGATAGTGATAGTGAAATAACTATGAAACATTTTAAGTGACATTTTCTATCGGTTGACGGTTTCAAAGACATGTGTGCAGTCAATCGAGTTTACTAAGTATCATGATGAATTTTTTTTTTATATATTTGCCTTTAAATGGGTACATCTCTTAAACTAAAAGGACGTAATTGATACCCGAGGACTTAATACCTAAATTTATAACCAGTAAATAATGCTACAATTAAATCCATATATTTTAATTAGTGAGCACCCATTGTGTGCCACTCTTTATTAATCCTTATGAAAAGGGTAAAGCCAACTATTTTCATTTTCACGGACAGTTTGATTGCTTTATAGTCTTTTTTCTACTTAGTAGACCGCTTGATAAAAGACTTCTGTCACTTTTCTTAAATAATTTAAAGTCGTTTCAGCCTATTTGAGATATAAAACAAGCGGCCTACAAGCATTCCACAGCAGCAACCCGAAACAGATCCTTACTGATCGAAAAGTATCCGAGGACAGAATGGCAGTCAAATTGTTTTCCTGTCTCCTTTGTTTTCTTTTCCTTGTAATGTTGTTTTCTCCTGGATCTCATGCCTCCCTAAACGGAGCGTGTATGGGCCTTCCCCCAGGACGTTGCGGTCGCAAAGTTGAACGTTCGCGGAAGATCAACTTTCATGTACGTATGTGCGTATACTGCAAAGTTTCGTATGGGTTTACCCTTTCCTTTATTCATTTAACACAAGGGAAAAGTCATGTTATGCCGGGGTGTTTCAAAAGCCCTGATGAAATGAAGTCAGTTGTCTCGGTTTATTTTATCCGAGAAAAGTAAAGTTCACACCACGAATAAATATCCTTGTCATATTTGTAGCTCTTCGAGTTAGTTCAGAGTCATATATTTACTGTTAGCGGGGTCTTTTTCTTACCTCTATTTTTTGGCAGGTGTATATAATTCTCTAACTATTGAACATGTTCATCTCATTTGATATGTTTTCCATTTTTCTTTTTACTTTCTCACTCCGTATTTATAGGACGATACTGAAAGTGCCTTTATGAAGCGCCGTTTGTGTGACGCTGCAAAACGCGTTGGTTGCTGAGCCGGAATTTGTGATGCAGAATGATAAACGAAGTTTCAAAGCTGTTAATTTAATCATTTTTCAGAACATATAAATTAAATGAAACAAAATGTTTACTGTCCATTGATGACATAAAAACAGGTTGGGATGTGTAAATTAAACACCGAAAACTAATGATCTAGCCCCACGTGATTGTTGTTTAAATAAAGATAACATAAATATACTTGCGTATGTTTATCGTCTATTGATTGCGATTACTGCAAACACTGTTAGTGACTGTTGAGACTCAAACTGATCCTTCTTTCTGCAATCAGCGAGTGCGTTTATTTGTCGTTACATGACTTTCCTTTTCCCATGGATCTTTACATCCTCTGAATCAATCGTTCTCCCAGGGACAAGGCATTATAGTTATCTAACCAAAGGTATATTAATTGTGGTTACCAATTGTAGTAACATGCAAGAACCTCCCGAAACTTGAAAATCGCCCGGGCCGCGAGGAAAGATGCCTTTGATAACATGAAAACTTGAAGATTGACTGCTACGGAAAATATCCTTAAGTTTATGTTCATGCTAGTTTGGCATGTTCGTGGTGGCTAAGACGTTGCTTCCATTTGATCGGCTTTGATGTGTCTGGAAATGCTGTGTGACTCCCCACGAGAAAAAGTATAATTAGGAGAGCGTACGGGTACAGTAAAATGACACGACAGACAACAGGAAGTAATTGAAAAGACGTGGCGACTTCTGAGTGTCCGATGGCACGACCAAGAATATCAGTACCTGGGTTGTCGGATAAAATTGCATGCGGTTTAAGTGAGCAAAAAGGTACGCCACTGAGTCAAATGACACACTAACTGTGTCCGCGTGTGAACAATGATGGTAAACGGCCGTCGATGACGGACTAAAACCGGTCAAACTTTGGGAAACTCTGAATTGAGCATTTATCTGGATATAATTATGAGTAAATCTGTATATAGATTTTTATTCTGAAATAAATTTCAAAATAACTCATGAGTGTTCCTGATGAAAAAGTGTACAACTTAAGCTCAGAAAGGTTGAACACTGTGAAACATACAAATTAGTGTCCACAATCTCTTGGTGTTGAATTCATAACTCCGTCTGCGCTCTCCTGCGTCTTTTCATTTTGTTTCACTTCCGACCCGGAATTTGTAAATTTCAAAATTTAAAAGAAGTTGGAGGTGGAAACAAGTCCTCTTGCACTGCTCTCATTTAATATTTGCAAGCTAAGCTGTTATTTCTTACCATGACATAAAAAGTGAAGTTGACGAGCTTTCACTTATTTTAGCATTGGCCTTCAATGAGTAAATGAAGATACAACTACTGGAGAAATTTATTTCTTTCACTTAAGCCCTCTTCGTTTTATAAAATCGGTTTTTTTTTAGGAAAAATAAGAATATCTAAAAAGTTAATTAAAAAACTATGATCAGAGCCAGGTCGTGTAAAACACACGTGTGCGTGTGTGCGTATTGTTTTTTCTTTCTGTCAGTACTCTTTGGAAAGTTTCCCTGCCTCTATTTTATTACTTAGAGCTAAAAGATAGCAAAGTCAAGTTTAATTTGAAAGACTTTCAAACATCGAGCCCGTGTCATCACTCTTATAGCTCTTTATAAGCCAACAAAAAATCGACGGTTTTTTTTCGGTGAACGTTTCTTTACTTTCTTGCCACGCTTGCAACTGAATAGAAGGTTGTCACACGTGTCTGTCAATAAAGCTTTGTTAATATTTGTATTCATTGCTAATTTGCACATGTAAGCATGGTTAAAACTTTATTACTACGATCTGGAGGTCGACTGTATACAATAATGTAGCAATTGGACTTAATCACGCTGTGTGGCTGAGTGGTAGCAAGAACAGCTGTACGTCAATCGACCGATTGATAAATGTTTTTTCTCATGTATTGTTCGTTATGACTCATATGCTGTAACAGAATTTTTCAAAGCGTGGCCTAATTTGCAGACCCTAAAAGTGGGTGAAACTCCTTCAACGGCTTTATACTAACTTTTGGAGAAAACAGGACGGTGTTCATTCTATGATTGATGAACTTGAATTCAAGGTTTCAAGGTTTTCCAGCAGTCTATCAATTGAGATCTATAAAATTGAACTTTTAGACCTAAATTACAAATGTAATAGCAATCAGGCGGCGCTGGAAAGCCAAGCGGTCAATTGATTGACACCTCGAACATCCACAACTGTTTAAAAGACAATCCCTTTGAAGGTTTATATTGCCATTAGTAAGCGAATCCAATTAAGCTGTAGATTTAAGTATATTCAACAACAGGTATGTTTTTCAGTGAGATAACAATGTCAGAGCATGGTCGATTGTCATTAAACTTTCATTAAGCCTTAGGATGTATGATTTGTGAAGTGTGGGCAAATAAAACGAAAACCAAAGAATCAGCATGTAGGAAAAAAAAGTTATTATTAATAGTAAAAGACCGGAAATCGATCCTTTCGATCAATCGCCTGTAAGGCAGCTATCTGAACACAACTGGTTACCTTTCCATCAGAATTTAGCAAACTGATAGCTTTCATTTTTCAGTCTAATTGTCTCCAAAACAAAGGAGTAAAATAAACCGACGATGTCATATTTGTCGAGTCATCTTCATAAGACCTGTGATGAGTTCATAAAGTTTCATTACACTGTAATTTCAGATAGTTAATATCCAATATTTTCTCTCACCGTGACTAGTTAATTTGCCATTTAATATTCACATCAAATGAACATTTATACATAGTCTGTCATTGTTCGCAATCTCTTTAATAAAAGTAAAATTATCCGGAAAATTCCTATTTCGCGTGGTAATTTCTTTCTTTATCGCATCTCCGTCCTTCTGTTATTAAAATCACTTGAACCAATCAAATACTGATAGTTTTGATAATTTTCTCTAAATAATTCGACACAAATTAAAGCCTATTAAAGACAGCTAATAAAAGACTCTAAAACTTTCTAAGGCAGAAGTTAAGGCAATTCTCTGAACAAAAATTGTCAACTGATAGAATGGCAGTCAAATTCTATTTTTGTCTGGCTTTTGTTCTTTTCCTGATGGTGTTATCTTCACCTGAATCTGACGCCTTTGCAAATGGGGCAAAGCACGGTTCTCCAGGTAAAAAAGGCTTTTTGGAACAAAAGGAAAAGAAGGTAAGTACGAACTATTGGTTAAATTTGGATTATTCACAATACCTAACTACTTAGTTTTTGCAGCAAGCCCATCACGTTCATCAAATTTACGAAAATGTGTCAAAGAGAGTAGAAAGAAAAACAAAAAGAGTGACAACAGTTTACCAAAATGCATAAATTTCCTGATTCATTATTCGTTTAAAATTAGCAAGACGATGAATTGGTCAAACGATCAAACAACTCGCCAAAATATCACTAACTTCAAGAAGGGGAATAACAAAGGAATCATCTTTGGCATACTAGTGGTGTCATATAAACTTTTCTACAATCATTTACTCTTCCTTTCTCTCCCTTTCTCTCCACAGGACGACGCCGAAAATGTCCTCATGAAACGCCGTGTGTGTGAAGTGGCAAGAAGAATAGGTTGCTGAACCAGAATTACAGAAGCAGCTGAATCAGACACGTATCCATCGATTAGGATTTTTAATGTTGTTATGGCACAGAAACAATATAAAGTTATGAAAAATTATTACTGATGAAAAATACACGTTGTCGTGTGAGAATTAAGAATTAAAGGAAAGTAAATGCTAAAACCTCCCGTTTGATTTTTGATTATTATCGTTATTGATATAATCGTTAATGGAACATTTTCTTTAAACAACCCTGAGTGCATGCATAAAATGTAGACTACATCAAGCACCTGTTGATCGGAGCTTTACACAAGCAATGGTGTTTTTAAGTTAAACGAAAGGACGAGCTCTAAATCCTCTACCAAAACAAAAATCCTATCAAAAAATTACTGGATCTGTTGATCATCGTATCATAAAATTTGAATGGAAATTATTTTTTCATTACATGCACCTGCCCTAAAACGAGAAAGCCCCAAAAGCAGTTAAGATGACTTAATGTAACTATTGATTGGCTTGCATTTTACTCTCTTTTCGCATAATTCTCAAATAAACCCTCTGCGTGAAAGAAGGAAAAAAACTCTTCCACGCAGTCAGTGTGCAAAGAGCTCAACGCGGAAAAACAAGAAAAAGTTCCGCCGTTTCTAAATGAGATAGTGTTTCGTTTATCTACTTCAGTGCCCATAAACATTGTGACTGTCAAAATGTCTAAACTATTATAGCTTTGAAATAGCTAAAACTAAGACATTTTTTTTACATCTTTTAATCATCACTACACATCACAGGTTCATCTGATGTTGACTTTTCAATTCTTCATTGAGATGCTTTCGTAATTATTTGCCCAAGGTGAAACAAGCTGTTTTTTCTCATTTTTTAATTTTTTTAATTTATATTTTTTACAGAAAAGGAAGTTTAAACAGATGTATTACTTTAATTTCCACTAATTGATAAAGGTGCTGTCAATGCATCTATTTTATGATACACTTAATGAGCATTTTTCCCCATAATATTCACAATATTCATGTTGAAACGATCGCTGTATGTCCTTATCAAACCTTCAACTCTTGATTCTTCCAGAAGGTTGAAGTTTGATAGAAATATACCCTTTGCAGTCCTTCACCTTGGTTACAAGAGACAAACGCTGAAAGAATCCTGTCGTAGAAAACACAGATTCGATTGGATGTGTTCAGGAGTCTTTTAACATGTAAATTGTTCCTTACACTGTGTCTCCGATCGGAATATTATAAACATCTTGAATCGCAGAACCAGAAAGGAATTAGAAAGACAGCAACGGCATTTAACCCGTAAAGAATAAACTCGTAAGACATCTTGTCTTAAACTAGATAAAACAGCAGTTAGCAAAAACATCATTCAGTAAGTTTTATCTTTAATGTCATCGTAAAAAAAAAAGCAGTTTATTTGGCAAAAATTTTCAATTCTGTTGTCTTGATTGTTAATAACTCCGTGGGCTTTCAACTGCTAACAGCTTTTAGTCTTTGATTACAAGATTTATAAAACTCTCTTGGTAAAGGTTCATCCCCGCCACCCTGGCTCATCTCCGCCGGGGTGGCGGAGTTAATATGATTTTTGTAATTCGCTGGCACAATTAAACAAACTTCTTTACAATCCAGAAAGCTCCCAGTCGTCAGAATTTTGACAAAACGTGGGTTGTAACTAATTAACTAACTAACTGGGCTACAAGACTGAATGTTTTCCCTTCCTCCCTGAAATGCGAGGGGAAAGGGATCGACGAAGGAGGGTGAAACCCTTCCCCGCCCGCTTCGCCGTTTATAGTTTGTTTACCGATCATAATCTTTGTTTTCGAGTTAGTTTATTGTGTGCATCCATGCATGTCTGGTAAATTAGTTGTTAACACGTTCAGACATTGCTTTGCCGGCACAGCAGCCGTTATTTTGGCGAGCGAGTGCTCAGTATTTTCTTGGCGAAAATTATGGCAGTGGAGACCGGGGAGAGAAATAAATTTGTACAAAGATGGTGAACGACAGTTAAAAAATTAGGAGAGGGGTAGGGGTGGGCGAGTGTGCGTTAACTCACCTCAATAAGGTACCTGCATGATGTGTCCTACCGCTGTGATGCGCTCCAACCCTGATCGTTTTAGACGTTAAAATCTTAGCGAGGGGATCGCTTCTATTATTTTTTATGGATGAAACTATTGATTCTTGCAGGTTATTGCATCTTTGCTTCTCCTTAGCACGGTTCGAATACAAAAAAGCATTACTGCAACTCAAAGCTTTATGTCCGAGCTTTTTTCTTGCAACTTATTACTACAATCTATTTTGTTCCACTTCTGCTGTTTAGGGTCACAAGGTTTATAGCTGAACAACGCGCGTTAATCGGTACATGCTGTTTCTGGTGCACCTTTACGGACTCATAGAAAGAGAAGCCTGTGGGAATCTTGACTGACTGAGATATTGCCCTTTTCTTTCCTGCTAGACTCTACTTGATGAAAAGAGAAGTTACCCACCCCTTCTTCCCTCCACTGCTCCAGCTTGTGCACAATTGTTATCCGGGATCTTTTTACTTTGGAAGGTATGTTCAACTCAATACAATTTCTTTTCATCCATAACTTTAATATCCACATACTGTATGTAGGTCAATGAAGGAAACAAATGTCATCAACATCTCTTTCATTTAGATTGGTAGTCAAAAAGCAAGTCTATAGTCATGCGGGGGGGGGGGAGGGGGAAGGGGGGAGGGGGGAATCGCTAAAAGAAGTATTTAAGACCCATTTTGAATTTTAAACTTTAAGTGGCAGTAACAAGCTGCTCTGGAATATAAATCAAACAAGCAACAATCAGCAAGGAATGTAGTCTCGGCAGTAAATAGTATTTTATGGATCAAAACATGAGTCAGAGCGTAACGACACAAAGGAGCAGGATATGACAATTATAGGTAAACAAGTACCAGACATGTTTTTATCTATTACTTATCATTATATCATTATAAAGGTATGCTTTTTAAGTAACTTTCTTTTTTAACAAAGAATATCAAAATGAAACTGAGAAAGGTTTAGTTATCCTAAAAAAAGCATCGATATCTTAAATGAAGGACAGTTGAATGACGCAGTGTTACAAAATCTTACTAATTTTTTTTCTTATTTAGATCATGATAATTCCGCACAGAGTAATATTTTATTAATTAATGTCTCAGCGATACTAGTTATAATGTTTATAACCATTCAAACAAAGTGTGCTAATCTTTATTATTTTCACAATAAAGTCAATTTTTCTTCCATGACCATTTCTATTTCTTTGTTTCTGACCTGTCATTTTTTTCTCCTTTTTTCTTAAAGATGGCCGTTTAATAACCAACCGAAAATTGTGAATGATCTTTTATTTCGTTTAAATAATTCATGGCAAATCCAGCTTATAAAACACCACAAACAAGAAGCACAGAGCATTCTACATTGGCAACCAAGATAAGTTATCGTTAACCAGAAAGTGCCCAGTGCAAGAATGGCAGCCAAATTGTTTCTATGTCTGATCGGTTTGCTCTCCCTTCTGGTGTTATTTTCAACCGAGTCTGATGCCTTTGGAAACGGAGCATTTAGCGGTGGTAAAAGAGCCTTCAAGATGATGAGTGACTTTCAGGTAAGTGCCTCCAACGCTATGAGTTTTATTTTCCCTTTTTACCTCTTACATTATGAATGTGATTTGGCATAACTGGGTACGTGCGACAAAATGTTTATCAATAAAAAAATTAGGTCTAAAATCCACGAAGGCTGAGAAAACTATTGGGGAAATGAAAGAAAAGTATTTTTCTCTTGTTCAGATGTCTTTGGAACTCAGAAATTAAACTAACTTTATTTTCATTTGGTTCATGATAATTCTGACGTCACACTTGTGCTTGCTGCAAGTTCGTAACATGAAGATTCCAAAACGGTTAATAAGTTAGAAAAAATCTCACCTGTGAGGTATCTGAAACTTTGATATGCGAAAATAGAAAAGCAAGAGATTTGGTTCATCAAAAGAAGAATATTGAATATTCAAAGGCAATTTGTCGACGTTTTCCTTTGTGTTTGTATTTATAATTTCAGAATCTGTTTTTCGGATGTTTTTAAAATTCTGTTAATTTTCTTCATTTCTTTTTCTTTTTATAGGAGGCTGATGAAAATATCATCATGAAACGCCGATTGTGTGACATGGCTAAGCGCGTGGGATGTTAAAATGTGATTCTAGATGTTGATGAAAAGAAGCAGTTTTTCTCGTAAATAACGTAACATCTCTCCTCCGAGGAATATGAAAAGGTCCATATGAGCGAATAAAAATTAAAACTCAATTGTACAGTGTCATTCTTTTGTTTCTTTACAACATATAATATGGCAGTACGTGGAAATATAACAAATAGAGCTAAAATACCCTATATACAGCAAACTACTCTGTGAGAGAGAAGGGTTAAAAGGAATTAAATAGTTTGTGCATGGAAGAAACTATGAAGGATGATAACTTCATGAATCATTTAAGTTTTCTTTTTGTTTGGCTTAACTTTCAAGAAATGCCATAATATCTATAATGCGCCACCAGTGCCAGCTAAAACAAGGTTATTGTCTGTTGAAGAAAGAGAATAGTTTCGTAATCATTGGCGTAGAATCCCATACCTCTACACTTATTTTAGTTTGAAAATAAAATAAACAACATGAGAAACAAGCTCGAGCAAAATCGTCTCATAAATAAAGCGCCTTCTGCAAAAATACACCTTTTCTTACTTAGCAATAAAAGAAAACTGATATCTAGGCTTTCTTTTTGTCTGACAAAATCTTTTTTAGGACTTGTTTGATCTTGGAATGTACATTAAAACATCAGGGCACCTAATTTACTCCAATAACAGGCAGCCTAAGCTCTAGCTGTGAGATGATCATCGTGCGTAATAAGAGTCATGGCGAAAACATAACAGTTGGTATGGGGATAATAATTAAATACAGTCAAACTCGAAATAAAAATACGTCACCTATTTCCACAGTGCATTGCTTGTTGTCTGACCGCTTACTATGTTGAAAAGAAGCCATTTTAGCGAATGATTCATTTCTAGGGTTTCTGTGCTCTCAAGAGAAAACCTAGAAATGGATAACTCGTTAAAATGGCCACGGTGAACCAAAGTAAGCGATCAGACAAAAAGCAGTGAATTGTGGAAGTAAGGCGGGTTTTTTTTTTTTTTAATTGAGAATTTTACTGTATTTTTTTATTCCTAAGAGCGGTCGCAAATATTCCTATACCGACTCTTATATTATACATGCACCACTCAGCCCCTTTTATCACCCCTTTCCCAGGAGTAACCTAAAAGGAATTTCACCTTACCAAAGCAACAATTATCAAATGAAAGATATTCTTTGATTTTCCACCAAATTATGTGAGATGCACTTATAATAAATATACAGCAGACCGTGAGGAGAACTAGTAAGCAAATCAAGGAAGGGAAAGGGTCATGAGTTATTTCCTCTGTCAAAAATATCACCCCAAAACATCAACGAAAATGCTTAAAAATATATTTATTTAGTTATTACAGTCGTTCTCGTCATCAACTTTACCGTAATGTTTTACTGGTGTTTTCCTTAAGCCCACTTCAAATTGTATACATTGATACCAACTCACAGTTGTCTCCAAAGTTTCTCGATATGAGCAATCTTTCGTAACAATTCTTTCTCAGTATAGCTTTCCAAGCAGTCGGTCACTCCCGACAACAGTAACTACTTCTACTAAACGACTGAGTCTTTATATACAATTAAATTTTGCCTTTCCTAACTCTAGAGCACGGGTGACAGTGGCACAAAGAGCGTCAGATTGTAAATTCAACTTACGATATGGACAAAGATATAAGTCAGAGCATATTCATTAAAATCCCTTTTTTCGTGTGTCAAGTTAGGCATTGGTTTCCTTGCTACTGGGTAACCATGACAACCGGTATTACCTGTCTCATGGATCGGAAAGTCGGCAACTCAACCGGCAAGCCCGCCCCTTGGAGGGCGTGGAGGATGAAACTGAGCATCCTGACAGAACTAAAAACAATATCTGTCTCTGAACCTCTACCAGATACACAGGGTGAGACTGGACATCCTGGTAGACGATCAACACATCTGTCGAAAGATCCGTGTTGGGCTTTCGTCAGTCGGTGCATTGTTACATGCACTACACAAAGAGCAGAGATAAATAAACCTATCACCTGGCCAGTCAATGCAACAGATATTGGAGTCAGTTTTTCTTGGCCTCTCCTTGCCCCTGATAACACCTCTATCTGCCAAAAATGTGCCGCTAGTCTAGCAAAAGCTGGAAATATTCTGCAAGCAGTTTCATGAAATGGTCAGTCAGAAATTAATCAGACCAAACCTAAATGAAACAGTCATTGTCGCCCCCGATGGACGCCCCTGATATGATATGATACACTTATTTTTGGAAAAAAAACGAAAAAACAAAAACAAAGATTTAGAAGCTCGAATGACCGGCGAGAGTTTCTTTTTATTTCCATTTAAAAGCATTTCAGACCAATTTTTCGTAAAAATTTGATCTCCATTTTGTGACCGTAAATGTTGAAATATCATGATATTAGCACTTTCGCAATTCGAGCAGGTGATTCTTCTTTAACATTAAGTTTTCCAAATATCATTGTATGAACCTCGTAGTGTTGTCTATTGCAAAAATGTGCTGTAATTTTTTTATTTTTTATTGTAAGTAATGTTTTGTTATTTAGTTAAACCATATATTTTAAACTTCTCTTTACAAAAATTAATGTTGCAAGAAAACACTGAATCAAATAATAATAAAACCTTGTGTGTAGGTGAATACGACACGTACTGATTACATCGTCTAATTATTCATAAGCTTGTAATTATAACTTCATTCTTTTTGAAACGTGTACTTTGCATATCATTTAAAAAATGAAAAATAAAAAATTGGAATCGAACTTTTCGGCTTCCTTCAAACTTCCCGGATTGGTCTTGTTAAAGGTTGTAAGCAGCTTCGTAGCTCATTCAATGGAATGTGATGCTCGGAAGTAATGCGTACGAATGAAAAAAAGCAATTAATGCAATCATGAATTACCCTGCAGACTGGGATGCGTGAGGCAATGCGTGACTCATATCAATTAATACATGGTGTTTCTGATGCAATTTTGCGGACGTACGGATAGAGGAGCCTGTGAGAATCTTGAATGACTAAAAATATTGCTCTTGTCTTTCCTGCTGTACTCTATTCGGTGAAAAGAGAAGTTACCCATCCCTTCCTCCCTTCCCTGCTCCAGCTTGTGCGCAATTGTTACCCGGGATCTTTTTACTTAAGAAGGCATGTAAGCAACCATGTTCAACTCAATAAAATTTATTTTCACCCATAGTTTCAATATCCACATAATGTTTATATAGCAGTGAGGGAAACTAATTTCACCAACATCTCTTTCATTTGGATTGGTAATCCAAAAGCAAGTCAATAATCTTTTTGGGGGGCGGGGGGGGGGGGGGAATCGCTAGAGGTATTTAAGAACCAGTTTAACTTTTTAACTTACAAAAATCAGTGAGGAATGCAGTTTCAGCTGTAAATAGTATTTTATGGATCAAAACACGAGTCAGAACGTAATGACACAAAGGAGCAGCATGCATGTGGTCAATTATTGATAAACAAGAAACAAATATGTTTTCATCCATTACTTATTATTATATCATTATAAAGGTATGCCTTTTTTTATTAACTTTCTTTTAACAAAGGATATCAAAATGAAACTAAAAAGGCATGGTGATCCTAAAACATGAAAAACATCGATATCTTAAGTGAAGGACAGTTGAATGTCGCAGTGCTACAAAATCTTACTAATTTTTTTCTTATTTAGATCATGATAATTTCGCACAGAGTAATATTTTATTAATTAATGCCTCGACGATACTAATTATTATGTTTTTTACGATTTACTTTTAATAACCATTCAAACATGGTGCAAATCTTTATTATTTTCTCAATGAAATCATTTTTCTTCCATGAACATTTCTATTTCTTTGTTTCTGACCTGTCATTTTTTTCTCCTTTTTTCTTAAAGATGGCCGTTTAATAACCAACCAAAAATTATGAATGTTCTTTTATTTCGTTTAAATAATTCATGGTAAATCCAGCTTATAAAATACCACAAACAAGGAGCCCAGAGTATTTTACGTCGGCAACCAAGACAAGCTATCGTTGACTAGAAAGTGCCCAGTGCAAGAATGGCAGCCAAATTGTTTCCATGTCTGATCGGTTTGCTCTCCCTTCTGGTGTTATTTCCAACCGAGTCTGATGCCTTTGCAAACGGAGGAAATAGTGGTATACCTGGTAAAAGAGCCTTCGAGGATTTGAGTGACTTTCAGGTAAGTACCTCCAACGCTATGAGTTTTGTTTTCCTTTTTTACCTCTTACATAATGAATGTGATTTGGCATAGCTGACCGCACGATAAATTTTTTCTTAACAAAAGATTCGGTCTAAAAATCACGAAAGACCGAGAAACCTATTGGAGAAATAAAGTAAAAGTCTTTCCAAACTCAGAAATTAAACCAATTTTATTTTTATTTGGTTCCACCGTACATGACAATTTTGACGTCACACCTACTCCCATTTGATTTGAGTGCTTGCTTGTGGCAAGTTCGTAACATAAAGATTCCAAAACAGTTTATAAGTTAGAAAAAATCTCACCTGTAATGTATCTGAAACTTTGATGTACGGAAATGGAAAATTTATAATAGTTATAATTTTAGAATTCCTGAATAACCTGTTTTTCGCATTTATTTTATTTCTGTCAATTTTCTTTATTTCGTTTTCCTTCCATAGGACGCTGATGAAAATATCATCATGAAACGTCGGTTGTGTGACGTGGCTAAGCGCGTGGGATGTTCAAATGTGATTCTAGATGTTGATGGAAAGAAGTAGTTTTTCTCATAAATAACGTAACATCTCTCCTTTCAGGAGTATGAAAAGGTCCATATGAGCGAATAAAAATTAAAACTCAATTGTACAGTGTCATTCTTTTGTTTCTTTACAACATATAATATGGCGGTAACGTGGAAATAAATTGAAATAGAGCTAAAAAACCCTTCAATACAGCAAACTACTCTGTGAGAGAGAAGGGTTAAAAGGAATTAAATAGTTTGTGCATGGAAGAAACTTTGATGGATGATAACTTCATGAATCATTTAAGTTTTCTTTTTGTTTGGCTTAACTTTCAAGAAATGCCATATTATCTATAATGCGTCACCAGTGCTAACTAAAACATGGTTATTTTCTACTGTAGAGAGAAAATGGTTTTGAAATCATTGGCGCAGAATCCCATATCACTTCATCTTACTTTGATTTGAAAATAAAACAAACAACATAAGAAACAAGCTCGATCAGATTTATTGTGTTAAATTTGATAGAAAAACCTCAGGAAGACCCGATTTACAGAGTTCAGTTTTATTTAGAAAGATCACCATTACAAAGCAAGGCTTGTTTCCTTGAACCAGCTCATAAATAAAGCGCTGAAGAAAAGTTTACATTCAGGCCCTTTTTTTTTGTCTGATGAAATATTTTGTAGGACTTATTTCATCTTGGAAGGTACATTAAAAGATCAGGGCACCTAATTTACTCTAATCACAGGCAGCCCAAGCTTTAGTTGTGAGATGATCATCTTGCATAGTAAGAGTCATGGCGAAAACATAAGAGTTGGTTTGGGAATAGGAATGAAAAAATACAGTCATATTCTAAATAAAAATACGTCACCTATTTCCATAGTGCATTGCTTGTTGTCTGACCGCTTACAATGTTGAAAAGAAGCCATTTTAGCGAATTACTCATTTCAAGGCTGTCCGTACTCCCAAGAGAAAGGGATAACTCGCTAAAATGGCCTCGTTGCACCAAAGTAAGCGGTCAGATAAAAAGTAATGCACTGTGGAAGTAAGGTGAAGTATTTTTTTTTATGGCAGAATTTTACTGTTTTTTTTATTCCTAAGAGCGGTTGTAAGTATTTCCATTCCAACTCTTATATTATATATGCACCACTCAGCTCCTTTTATCGCCCCTCTCTCAGGGGTAACCTACAAGAAATTTCTCCCAACTATGGCAACAATTATCAAGTGACAAATTTTCTTAAATTTTGCACCAAATTATTGACATGCAACTATAATAAGTTTACGGCAGACCGTGAGGAGAACTATTAATCAAATCAAGGAGGGGAAAGGGTCATGAGTTATTACCTCTTTCAAAAATATCACTCCAAAACATCAACGAAAACGCTTAAAAAATATATTTTTTTAGTTATCACAGTCGTTTTAGTCATCAACTTTACCGTAATGTTTTACTGATGTTTTCCTTAAGCCCACTTCAAATTGTATCTTAGCTCACCATTGACACCAACTCACAGTTGTCTCCAAAGTTTCTTGAAATGAGCAATCTTTTTTAATAACTCTTTCTCGGTATAGCTTTACAAAGAAATTTAGAACAATCCGGAAGCTTAATATAAATATTTTGGTAGTGTTACCTTATAATTGCGTGGCCTAATAAAATGTTCCAGAAAGCTCGATGTTATGAAGTCAGCACGACCAAACATTTCAGAAACTCCTTTTACAAATATTATCTATAACAACAAGAAACATATTAATACATTGCAACCGCATTGTGGTGTTATGAGACTTTTTTTTCAGAAATGAGCTAAGAATAATAAATATCGCCTTTTTTTTCCAAGAACAGGCAGGTTTTAGCTTAACCTTAAGCGAGTTTTAGAAAACTCATATTATATGCTTCACAAGCTCTTGGCGATTTTTCATTGCTAATACATACTACGCATTTATTTGGCTGTTTAACACGACGTAGCCCCTGATAAGTAAATACTAAGACCGATGGATGTCCCTTTTCGGATATTTGTGCAATAAATTACAAGAAGAACTCTTCTGTGGAGCTTTAACTCAAACCTAGAGGCTACGGCCATTTTCTTGTATCTATCCAGTATCTCATCTCTTCCAGTGGGTAGGTAGAAGAGGTTGCCTGGTTTCTAACCAAGATTATTCTATAGCAGCTTTATAAAATTTGTTCGAATTCAGAATTCCACAACCAACTTAGAAGAAGTCACTATTCATGTATCATGGCTGCATACAACTGAATAGTAAACAGCAATGATTCAAACTTCAAAATATCCTTCTTTTTATTTTTCATCTTTTACCCAGCAGATCGATTTCCTCATCGTCTGTTGCCTCCTCCCTCTTCTAGAAGCAAATTATCCAGTAGATCATCAATATCATCTGTGTTCCTCTCTTCAGGCCTTCGTTGCGGCTGCACTTGGCCCGGTCTTGGTTGGAGCCAGAAGCCTCGGTGAAGATGAATTTGGATGTTATGCCTTCTGTCATGTATTCCCTGTATTTCGTTTTGCATTTTAAGATCTCTGGATATTTGTTCTGCTTGATTGAGAACGTTCTCAGCTATCGATTAAGGAAGAGTAAGATTAGAATTATCATATTCACTCTTTTGATGACATTCAACGCCTTTAACCTTGCTATAGGAAATAAAGTCCATGGAAATATAGTAATTCATAATATCACACATATATTATGTATATAATTTCACACCCAACCTTCCGTTATAATGCACCTTTTCAAGTTTTATTCAGGTTATGGATCAGAATAACTTCATATATAAAGTGCATTTTTAGCAATTTGCAACATGAAGGAAAGGAGAGAAATACGTCTAAAGAAACGTAGAAAGAAAAAAACTACTTCAAAGGGATTCATGATGATTTCTACCAAGAGGTCGTATAATACGTGTATGTGGCACGGCATAGTCATGCAAAACTTTGCTGTGTATACAGTACGATATCCCACTTGCCTCCCATAAGATATTTCACAGTGGACCACTCAAAAGCTTATAAATGGCCGTGCATGGGAAACGAGTATGTCGAGTATGCCGAGTATTCGTACTGTCTCCAATGAAATCGATGTATCAATGACACTTCGTATCCAAGTGCAGCCATTTGATATTTCCTGCACATGATGTGATTTGATTTCATGTGAAGCAACGCCATGCATGGGCATGTCATGATTCATCTATCTATTTGTTGGACCTGTCGTACAACGTAAGGCAAACAGTTTACCTTCTCTTAAGTATGCAACTCTTTCTTGTTCTGTAAATTCTGTATCCCGTTGCAGCGCCTTGCGAATGGAGGAATCTGCCTTTGCAATAAGGAAAGTTGCCTTGAATCTTTTTGTACACTGAGGAAGCAACCTGTTTTCAACTTCCTTGATTATACGGTCTGCTTTAGCAATATTTACAGCGGAAACATCCTTTCTGCAAACGAATGGTAAAAATGGAAAAAAAAACCCTTGTTAACGATCCAACAAGTGCGTCTTTTTTAGGAATCTAGCTATTTATAGATCCTGGAACTGGGCAATCTGGGCCTGCACATGAACATGGAATACGACTCGAACGTGTCTTTACTTGGCTGCGAAACGAGATCGATAAGTTGGGTGAAGTGCAAATAGGAGATTATAAAAGAAATTGAATCGAAGATTTTCGTTGGGTCATGTCGTCCCAGTATTTTAAAGCTATTTTTTAACTTGTGAAACGAGTTTTTTTTTTCCCGGGATATGCAAATGAGTCACACACGGTAATTAGCACCTGTGAGGCGAAACGTGACACTGAAAAATGGAAAATAGGAGAATTTGGCTTGTGCAGGTGAAGAAGGATTTGGATCACAGCGTCTAAATTTGAGGTGATTTTGAAAACAGAAATTCGATAAACGCAGGATACTTTTCGTAACATTTAAATATTCTGAAGAGTGAAATGGATAATTTTGTTTTTCTGGAAGATTGTCTATGGAGGTAGGAGCAACCTTGCATTGCTGCAAGACCAGTAATTACAAGTTCACAACCATGTTTTATCTATAGTTTAAGTATTTTGTGCACGAGTTGGCCATGAGTATTCTTTGATTTGTTTATCGCAACTCGTTACCTTGGATCTGGGAACTTTTGGCGGGAGGAACTTAAATAGTGGTAGATCATCCTGATGCTCATCCTATTGATGCAGCGCATGCTATCGTTCTGCTCCTGTTGTGCCCAGATTATCTTAACATCCTCGAAAATTTCTTCGATTTCTCGATCTTCTTCTGATGTAATTCCAATGGCAGCTGATTTGGCTTGTATCAACGCTGCTTTGTTGTACTTGTTGACAGCGGTCTCTTCACTCACGCAAGCAACTTCAAGGCACTGGCCATGAAATGATTCAAACGAATAGATGAAACATATCTTCATTAGAATAAGTATAGTTAGATAGACTTAACTCATTACTCATTACTCTCATTACTCTCATTACTCTCATTACTCTCATTACTCTCATTACTCTCATTACTCTCATTACTCTCATTACTCTCATTACTCTCATTACTCATTACTCATTACTCTCGTTAGAAATATTATTTCATACTGATTTGCGCCCTTTCTGTTCGTATGTAGTCTGTTTTGAGCTCCATTTTGGAGTAATTTTCATCGCAATCCTTGGAACCGCTCAAGCACCACAACCCTCGCAGAGTCAACGGAGCGGAGTTACATCTCTTCACGGATTCTTTTCTAACGAAGTGACTCACTCTTTCCCCTTTACGATGGCCGTAGGCTATCCAAAGAGAGGGAGAAGAGCTGGCGTGAAGACAAGAGCCGAAGAAGCTAGGAAATAATTTACGTTCTTTTTTTCTGATTACTTACAGAAATTACCATCTGAAAAAAGGGAGGGAACCCGGCCAATTCTTAAGGATGAGAGTGCACACATTAACGCATGAGTAGAACATTGATATCATTTACAGCAAAACACAATCAGACTACATTACGCATGAAGAGATTATTATTGGTAGACAGCTACTTGCAGGTCAAGTGATGGATTCTTGGCCAGTTATGGTAAGGAAATGTTGTTTGATCCCCAAATCATACATACATACATATACATATATATATATATATATATATATATATATATATATATATATATATATATATATATAATTGTTACTAGAACTCTCAGGCCAACAAAGGTGCACCGCGCCAGGAGGATAAATAAAGATTCGCAGTCCAAACCTCACAGCAAATACGAACGTAGAGAGTAAAAAAATGCGAGGATGGACAACTTCTGACGTAAAATTTAATAAAAACGTTTCGGTCAGAGACCTTCTTCAGTTATTTACCTAAATATATAACTGACTGGTAAATAACTGAAGAAGGTCTCTGACCGAAACGATTTTATTTAATTTTTTATCTTTTTTACGTCAGAAGTTGTCCATCCTCGCATTTTTTTACTCTCTACATATATGAATGTGGGGGTAGAGTCTACCTTGGCATAAAGTGCCTAATGCTGTGGTAGCATAGCTAAGTATACATAAGTTAAAGAATTAAAGAGGACGCATCGATTCTCTGTAACTCTGAGTTTCGCGCCTAAGCGCTCTGTCTGACGAGCACTTAGTCGCGAGTCACAGATAATCGATGCGTCGTCTTTAATTCTTGAACTTATGTATATATATATATATATATATATATATATGTATATAATTTTTATTTTTTGCGTGTACCTCTAGCTTTAAATTTGGGGAAAGATAAGGTGTAACATTTTCATCAACACAGGTTTGGGTTTCCTTGATTTTAAAAATAAGTAAATACAGGAGGCTATTATTATGCGCTCTTGTTAACCAACACAGCGGTTAAACATTGGGTATGCATAAGGGAATCAATTCGGGCCTCACACACTCCAATTCCCACGCAGAATTTCAAACGAAAATATATAGAATATACAATCGCAAAATAAGCAAAAAATAATTGAAATGTTCAAAGATATCTCTAAAAGGAAACAAAAGTAGGCAAAAGGGAAACTCGAGACTTTTTGACACGAGACAAGGCTTATTCAAGTACAGGTGTCTTGTTGACCATTCCGTTTTGAGCTTTACCAAAAAGTGTCATACTGAAAGCACGCCACCTTGTCATTACAACGTTTGCACACGCGCAGGCGTGTGTTCACTTGAGTGACCTCTCCCTAGTCAAGTTTTTACAGCTTGCTTAAGTCCGCTGGTCAATCGCTGCTCTCATACATGTCCCATCATTCAATTGTGTATGAACGTGAGTCAAGTGAAAGAGAGTGCTATCTTACCTCCGTGGAATTTTCCATGTACTCCGCGGAAAGGTCAAAATTTTCTGCCTGTCTATGTATGGCAGAGATGATGTAATATGCTTTCGTCATTAGAAAAGGCCAATTTCCTGAGTTAGAACGATTGGCACGTGCAGCAACATCTCGGCAAATGGCTAAACAGTCATCCATTTTGTTCTGAGCGAACTGTATTATGGCTTCCTTCACCAAAAAATAAGGGTGGTAAAAATAAGATTAATTTAATCATCTTCATAGCGATACCCCGTAGCAAGAAATGATAGTTCAAGTAACGGTGACAACGGAAAAAAATATTACGCAACTGTAAAAAAACAGCATAGTTAAGAGAACCGACTGAGCTAAGCCAGGAGCCCATCACTTGGAGCCTTCAACTGCTCTGTGTTTTTGTCACCGCGTTTTTACAGACACATTTATTTTTTGTTTGAATTTACCGCGAACTTGGTATCGGAAATGGCCTCCTGGCTAAACCTGAAAACCAGTCAGCCGAGTTCCTCGTTTTAAATCCTTGGGAAAAATATCTATAGTAGAGACATTGACTTAATTAAATATTCCTCCATTTTGGAGTTTTGCCAGTTTTGTGGGGAAGTGGTTGTTGCTATGGTAATTTGTAATCAATTCTGTGATAGGTGGATTTAGTATGATTGACTGCTTTAACTGTCCGATTACAGGTGTCCGATTACAGCCAACTCCCCGATTACTCTGTCCGATTGCAATTGCACAGAATAAGTACTCAAAAATGAAGCAGCTATTGCGCCAATTGCATTTGCAGAAATTTTGATGGTTTTGCTGAAGAGCTGAATAAGGCAATTGCCTTAATCACGATCCCTAGGGGGCATAGCCGAAGATATCATTCTCGCTTTGTAATGCACGCCAGGACATTGTAATGCCTCTAGAAGCCTTACCTCCAAACGAACAGCTAAGTAGAGGTCTTGATACCTCAAAATTCCATCGACACGGTCAGTAAGCTTCTGTTTATCTATCAGAAACTGATTGTATTGACCTGAAATTATAATCGACCAAAGGGAATTAAATTTAACGACAATTTGATATATGAGTAGTTAAATCTGTCTTCGCTGTTCCTTAAGAAAATATATTCTTCCTTCCATGTTTTCATTGCACTGGTATTTAGTAGCTGTAAAAGAAAAGTACAAACCATTATCACCAAGTTTTTGAAAGTGCATCACTACGGTTCTTCCACTCTGCTTTGACAAAACACCTATAATCAAAAGTGAACGAAAAGTTGATGAAATTGCACATTTTGGAAATGTGTTTATTTGGCGCGAGGTAGTGTTAATTAAAAAATTAAAAAAAAAAAAAAATTGAGAGCGCCCTATTACTTCAAAAATGTGTCAAACGAAAATATTCCTAAGACTTAAACTTCACGACTTAATTTTCAGCGAGATTGAGAGTCAACACTTTTTGGTGTTTTTTAGACTTCATTCCAAACGACAGACGAAAGAAAAGCGCGTAAAGACTCAAGACACGTGATTCGGTACGGAACACGGTGAATCGCGTACAAAATTTTACTTTTAATAAGATATGTGACCGGGAGAGTTTTAGGAAACGGTGTTCACACGAATACCCGAATATTTCAATAAGACCATAATAAACGCTTGTTGAAGACTCCATTAAAGCATTTCTGTCGCTACGCTGAAAGAAAAATTTCCAGTTGAGATTCCAAAGTTGTCAACTACATCCGGCCAAGTCCTAACGGGGTCGGATATAGAACTCTCTTTAAAATAACGGTGTACTTGAGCTAGAATTACGTTTTAAACAACTGAACTGTCTTGGTCAAATAAAAAGAAGAAATAAACAAACAAAAAAAAAAGATAAAGTTTACAAATTTAATTGCGTTAACTGAAATTTTACGAAATTCAGAGCTAAAGCCGAAGTAACTATAAACGTTTGTATTATATACCTGACATTTTAATTCTTGGTAAAGGCTTCTCTACTTCCATTACAGTTCTTCCACTTTGATAATCCCATAGATTTGTGTTTCTTTCATGTGACTTGACAGTCAATTGCTTCATGTCCAACTCTATATCTGAATGAATATATATAACACAGTGAACGAAAATTCCCTCACGAATAGTGCAAAGTTAATCACCATAACAAGTTCTGACAATGATTATTATGATCATAGCAAAGTAATCTTGAGTTCTGAGAGTTGAGACTGGTTCTTACCAAGAGAAAATAGACTATTTGTATTCCCTTGTTCTTTTTGGTCAGGATTTTGTCATACGGACCGTTTCCACGGTCATAAACCGCGATTTTTCTTCTCGAAAGCAGGCAGATTAAAAAAAACAAAACAAAACAAAAAAAACAAGTTTAGTCTACTTGCCATATAATAAACTACTGCCACAATCATGGGCCAATATTCCTCAGTGCGGCCCTTGCGCTCGCTGAGTATAAGTTATTATTTAAATTACAATTAATTTAAGTGTCGTCATCATTAGTTAAAATGTCAAGGTCCTAATTATTAATGGGGTATTGTGTTAAATTCACCTTCATACTCTGTTATCTTCTGGTAAAGTGTAATCCTAATCGTGTAAGTGATGGGTGTTTCATTTTTCACCGGTAACACAAACACTAAGTTGCCGGCGTATGAGGGAAGCTGTTTATTTCTGCAATCAGTGTTGGTTGCGAGCATCCAAGCGTAAGGCACCACTTTCGGCACAATTTTGAAGCCTCCATCTCGCTGAATACGGATCGCACACAAACGAAAAAACGGTAGTTAACATAAACAAACGAAAATAAAAAATTCCTTCAAAATTAAGAAAAGTAGAAACAACACAAATATCATTAAAATTTTAACCCCTTTGAACTTTTATCAAAACAAGCCAACAAAAGACCTCATCAACTTTTTAATTCAGCTCCAATTTGAATTTACTTTTCTTAAATTAAACAGTGAAAAAATGAATAATTTTATGATGTTTCTCCTTTAAATTCATGTAGGGTCTTTAAAGATGCTCTGTTTTCTTGATACAGATACGCAGTTTCTTGTGTTGTTTTCTCTTGCCTTGGTTCGCTAACCTTTTACCGAAAAAAGGTCAATAACTTCATTATATACTTTTTTCTTAGCTACTTACAGTGAGATACAGATCCTTAAAATGTGGCGAAGCATAGCAGTCCCAGATTTCCTCAGTATCTATGTCTATCACTGCAACAACAAACTGCACCACCAGAGCAAGAAAGGGGACTTGGATTACATAGGGATGCAGTTGGATTCTCCTTGACTGACCAAAATATATTTCGTCTGATAGCTGTCGGCATTTCTGAATAATTACTAATCGAGCTCTATTTGGTCGGAAAGTACTTGTGGTTGGATGTGTTGCTTTATGGAAAAGACAGTAAATGTACACAGTGTTAACTGATTTCAATTAACAGTAGTTGAGAAAAGATCAGTCTTTAATTGCTGGAAGTTGTGTATCATTCCATCAGTGTAGCGGTATTTGGATATTTAGGAGAAAAAGTGGTACAGTAAGTCGGAGTGGTCAGTATAAAACATGCCGTCGGACCTCAGACATATATTTACGGACTTCAGACTGCGAAAAAATACGGACTACATGTTACAGACCTAGACTTACATGGATTACGTCTCACGAAACAGGGTAAAAAGTGTTGACTACAAATAACTAGCTATTGTTTCTCTCGTTCACTTTTTTTTACGACCCTTATTGCAAAGCCAGATTCCCTCAAAGGGCTTGAAAATATCACTCTCCAGGCCGTAAGAAGCGCAGGAATTTGTATTGAATGTACTGAATGTGATCATTCCTACGACGCTACCGAGCCATAGCGGCTATGTTCAGCTGAAAAAAAAGTCTAAAAACAATTAAAAGGAAAAAAAAAAATTATACTTATCAATGTTCTTCACACGATCCGTAACATGCTGTCCTTCCTAAATCTCAATTCCAGATTTTACTGATACCCAGTCCTTTATTCGTCGTCCTCAGCTCGTTAAATGTATCCTATCTCGCTTTTCTTAAATTTGCCGGATTCAAAAGACAATCAGTAATTTTCTTGCCCTCGAGAGGTGGATATAAGATAAAAAAAAAATCGGCCTCAAGTTTCCTAGCTGACAAGAAGAACCGGTGACTTTTAAGCAAGAAAATCTCTCTTGAATTATATGTAAACAACCAATATAAACAATTAGCACAGACTGAAATGATGCGCAAAAAACAATTCCGGTTTGCGATATCTCTGTTTAAGTCCGTCTGATATGGCGAAAATTACCAAAAATCCTACTGAGAAGTTCTACAAAAAGAGCTTAGCAAAGAACTCTTATAGCTGAACGGCGTACCCGTGTGACTAAGAACGAATTGATGTTAATACCTGTCTTCCTAATATCATCAAAGAACGGACGATTGCTTATGCCGCCGGACCGATAGGTTTAAATAAGATCACTCAAAAGCCATGATTGCCTTCTTGATTCATACATGATTCGGCTCACATCAGAATATGGAAATTTTCGGCCGTCATCTTTCATTTTCATGTCCACATTTGTTCCAAATAGCAATAATATTAGAATGGAACATTTTCATATATATTTTACCTTCGAAGCAGCTGTCAGATGTAGTTAAAAAAAAAGAAAACTTACCATCGATCGATTCTCGAACACCAATATCACAACAGTTCGCGGCATTCATGATAATTTTTGAAGGCCTCTGGTCTTTTCAACTCGCAAATCTAATCTTTCAGGAAATGCTGTGACAAGCATATTTTCGTCGAAGTCAATACAAGGAAGGCGCTCGACCGTGGAAAAAACTTCGCGATGCAAATCGAAAAAAGGGACTTCCCCTAACCTACCTCAAACTCATTACGTATTAATTCATGTCTTTTTTAACGATACATGAGCTGTTTTTTACCGTATACCGAAGCTCTGAACTCCTTTCATTTTCCTGAAACGCAAGTAAGATGATTAGTTGGTGAATATAGGAGCAATAGCGCTCAGAAAGTAAACATCGCGGCGTGATAAATAGCTTTTGTTGCAAATTGCCTACGTTGTAATCAGACTGTTATAGAAACACAGAAACTGAAAGTGCTGTCTACGGCAAAATCCCGATTTAAGGTATCCGTATATAAGTATGGAAAATTTTAAACTTGCTCATTCTCAGAATACATATATGTTATTGGCCAGCCGGTAAGTCCGTAATGGGAATAATTGAGCTCGGGGTCTGGTCTCAGTACTCAAGACAGAGGGCACAGTTTTTCCTACTACGGACCGACCTTGGCTGGTGAATAACATTTTTATTTTTTCCCTACAACTTAGCGAAATTTTTTCCAAAAGAACCCAAATGATTTTGGGCTTTGATTTACACAAGGTCTTCCATAAACTAAACAATTTTTTAATGAGTAAATGGTAGTTAAAATAGATGTAATGCTAATTAAAGAGAGAAGCATCACCGAAACATTTTCATTTGCGTAAATTTTAAGAGGCTTCCATTATTTTTACAAGTATCTGTCACCATCTGACAACCGTCAATTAGAGACCGCGTAAGGAAAAAAAACGCATGTATACTTTAGAAAAAAACAACGGAACTAGTTTAACAAGAACTGTCACGACGATGTTTTCTTTTAAAACAGTTAATGATCTTCGGAATTAAGGTAATCGTCCCACAGGTGGAGCTTGAGCCGCCTGTGGGTGAGCGAAGCTTTCAGTTCTGCTAAAAATATGCTTTCGGTGAGTCTTTCCAAGTCCATTCAATTTGGAAAAATTGCTCAACAGAAACTGAAGGTATAGTATATTACGTTACGTAGCGTTACCGCTGTAAGGAAACTTCCTTTTACCTAATCGTGTTATAAATCTATTTTCCAAAGTTAAAGGAAAATAACTAATTATGAATATTGTATGGTAGATATTCTATCTTGATTACTGAATCAAGGACAGTCGAATCAGAGTAATAAGACGAGTCACTTGACCGATGAATAATCTACAGAAGGAATTCAATAAGAAAAAGCCACATTAAATGCCTCATTCGAATTTAGTTTTTTAGGAGAAAAGACCAGGTATACACACGCCACTGCAGCAGACAAACGAGCAAGCTCTCACAACTTTCCTTGCCATTTACTTACTGAACAGAGGTAAATTTTCGTACATTAATTAACCGTCGATGAGATTAAATAATAGTAAGCGGTCGGATAACAATGCGCTGTGAAAGTAAAAGTGAGGTCTTTTAATTAAAAATGTGATTGTATTTTTTTTATTCCCAAGAGCGGTCGTAAATATTCCGATACAAATTCTTTTAATGAATGAGTTGCCAGTAATCGGATCCTTGCGTTTGCGCATAGATTTCTGGGATCGCCACGGGGCAAACATTGTAACTCGCTAGAAAGGAGAGTATTGCGAAAGGTTGTTTGGACGTCCAAAATTGCGATTTTGGTGAGAAATTATGGATTTTTCGCCGCAGTTTTATTATAAATGGATAAAGATAATGTTGATACGAGGGAAATGTAAGTTTTTGTTGCAATTACCACCAAATATGTTATTAAAATCACCGTAAAACTTCTCTCCTTACGTAAGGTCTATTTTGAAACTTTCATCGCGTAATGGTCTCGAAATATTCCAAAATTAACCATAAATCGCTAGGAAATAACTAATTTAGGTCTTTTTAGTTTTATTTACATATGTAAAGCCTGTCTTCATACTTGTTCAGTTGACGTATTTAATAGACAAATTACGACGTTTGAAAATATACCTCCTCAAAGGAGAGAAGTCGTTGTCAGCGGATATGGAAACAATTTTTTACCGAGCTGTTGCTCTCAGTAAGGATGAAATAAGCGATGATGAAAAACATGCGGAAATCCCTAAGTCAAGTGATAGTATGTTTGAGAAAAATCCAAAGGTCCCTGAGCTGCAACTTTTCTTCTCGAACTCCATGAAGGATCGCGTCAAGAAAAGCAAGATCACACCGGGGAACTCCGGCAGAAAATCATATCATCAGTTGTGCATCGCTCCTTAAGAGACCAATTTGTATCCTCATCGTCACAGTGAGAAAGATTTCAGTATTGAGCCGATTATCAACACTCGTGATTCGTTCTCATTGATTACATCAAAGAAGCAGCGTAGGTGTTTTGTCACTTTAACCCTTTAACTCCCATAAGTGACCAAGACATAATTTCTCCTTTAAATATCAATACAATATCAACCAGATAAGTGATGAGAATAAAGAAAAATGTCAATTTGGGGATAATTAGTCGATCCAATACTAAATTCTCTGACCTAACATTATAGGAATTGTATGGTTGACAATAAGAAGAAAGAGAAATTTGATCTGGGAGTTAAAGGGTTAATGTACCACAATAAGACTTATTGCTCAAGCACGTCATTTCAATCTCCTGCTACCTTAAGGTAACTTTCGTAGCGCTCTTTTGCAGTACCAAGCCACGAAAAAAGCTAGAAGTAGACTTAACACACGTACAAAAAACTGAAAAGGCTTTGTTGAGAAATTCCTTAGAGATTTATAGTTAGTTTTCTAAATTTCGAGACCATTACGCGATATCAAATTCAAATTAAACCTTGCGTCGGCATGGAGTGCCAATTGGTAGATTTTACTACATATTTCATTGTTTTTCAAACAAAAACTTGCGCTTCCCTTGTATAAGCATTACCCAAATCCATTTCCGATAAAAGAGCGGCGAAAAAGCGATAATCTCTTTCTAAAATCGTTTTTTTGGACGTCGGAACAACCTTTCGATATACATTTCCTTCTAGTGAGTTAAAATGTTTGCCTCGTGGTGATCCTAGAAATCTGTGCGCAAACACAAGGATCCGATTATTGGCAACTCATTCCCTTATCACCTCACAGCTGGAGCTTGGGCGGCCTGTGGCTTGCCCTTTCACTACAAACCAATTGTTTGATTGTAACCAAATACCTCACGTTGTAACCGTCTAGGTACTTTTTGTGAAGGAATATAATTAATTACAGACGGTTTTTAGGCCGCTTATCAACCAATATAATGACACTACTGCTTATAAAAAATTAATTCATTTCGAAATCAACATTTTTCTTTCAACCAAAGTGATTTGAGCGGGTGAAAAGAGAGAATTAATTAGCTATTTATCGGCTTGAGGTAGTGACCGACGTCTTTGCTTAATTAAAAATACTGCCAAGCCGGAAAAACGAGAGTTATATTTGAAAAATGGCAGCGAAGGTAGGGATGAACTCGGCGACTCATGAAAGCGTTACCGTGCCCGTTAGTAGAGATAGGAAAATAAGCACCGCGCTAAAAACAAATCAGATTACAGGATTCGTTACCGTGCCCTCTAAGAAAAAAAAAAAATGAAAGATAATACTACACACACATCTTTTCTAGCTTTCAGGTAATACCCGAGTTTGCTTTCTTTTATGGAGGATTTTGTATGGAAAATTGATTATTGGCAGTCCATTTATGATAAAGGGGTTTGTTCACGGATCGCAAAGTATGGGAGTAAAAAACCGAAAAGCCCAAAATTTACAACTTATGGCTGAAATAACTTCCTGAATTTTACTAGAGATGGGTGAATAGCTTGGAAGAGTACGGAATCTTGCAAATGAGTTTGAGGATATAGGGATCGACCAAAAGTCGAGCAATTTATACCAATCGAGCTTCAAAATAAATTTATACCACTCGAGCTTCAAAGAAATTCGGATCTGGATTTTGGCAAAGGAAACCTTGACTTGATAGAACGGCCGCTGTTCTCCCTCCCTCGAGATTATTTTCCTTTGAGATGGACTTTCTTCTGTAATCGCTGGTATATCAGGCCATGGCAGCTTACGTAGATTCACTTGAAAGCTTCTAATATCCTGTGCACATATTTAAAATTAGAATGGATTAGAGTGGATCGGACAAAAATTGCTTAACTCTTGATAGAGGAAGCCAAAAATTCCCACCGTAGGGTTTTCCTAGTATTTTCAAATAGTCCTTCAAAAATATAAAGCTATCGTGCAGCGTAACTAAAGTATTTGTATTTTATTGGAAAACAGCGACGCGTAAACCTTAATAAGTTCATGGTTAATATGAGCAACTCGTTCTGCATACAATATCAACTTCATCTGGCTTAACTAGGTAATCGTGCACCATCAGACATTAATAACATCAACGCACCCGAAGGGACAAAATGTTTACTCAACAAGCAATTAACCTTGTAACGTAAAAAACCACTACAAGAATCGAAAGTGTAATGGGGCGACGAGGCTTTGGTATTACAAAGCATTACCGACGCCAGCGATATCTAATGAATTAAGATACACGTCTCCATGAAATCAGATGCTCGGTGATGAATTTAAGAAATAATTATTTTAGAAACGAACCCGATAAGTTTTCATAAAATTTGAAAGCCCTCTTTCTTGTTGCTTTCGCTATAATAGTGGGAGATAAAATTCCTGATGAAAACTTTGTCTTTTATCGATGCTTGTAGACTGCCTTCGGATTAAAGAAGCTTATTTTTCTGCGCTATTCATATGGTATCAGACGGTTTTGCTATTTAATAATCATCGTCGTAGAGATAAAGACGTCCCTGTGGATAGTTACTAAACATCATGCTCTTCAGACTAAAATAATATTGATAGAAAAAGCCAGCAAACATGGCAAAAAAAAAAACAAAACAAAACAAAACAAAACAAAACAAAAAACAAACAAACAAACAAAATAAAAAAAGCAAACCAAATACGGGAAAGAGAAATATGAACTTTGGTTGTAGAGGAATATTTGGAAGTACTCTCGGGGATAATGGTGAAGAAGAAACAGTAAACAAAATAAAAATATTAAGAAAAGAATGGATAACGGAGTTCCCTTCGCATTCGAAGGCTAAGGTGCATGGTTTGCGGGTCTTATGAAAGAAAAATTTTCAGCAATTAACAGCTGAAATTATAATCAAATTGGACAAATATATCTGCTGTTGTTTAATGAACATGGCTTGGCAAACATCACGCTTAATCTATTTTTCCTTCCCCCGTTTTAGCCCATTATCGGTTTGACACCTGATCGCGAGCGTATAAACGGAGGCGTGAGATTGAGCCCTATTGTTTGAGTACTTGAAACCGCTAAGCAGTTACACTTTAATGTATGAAACACATATTCAATACATTCGTTCTACAATGAAAAATAAAATAACTGAAAAATAGAGAGAGGATAGACAGTCTGAGTGGAGAACTTATGATTTAATTCTAAGACTCGAAGTCAAATAAGACATGTGAGACAAGGTGGAGGTGGTAAAAAACAGGAGGGTGAGAAATACGGTAAAGAGTGTCGCCTCAATTGTCAGACTGAATCGAAGCTGTCAAATGCTGATATTTACTAAAAATAAACGAGAAGACGAAAATTTAAGGGCTAAAAGCAAATAAATTATATTCCGTGAACCTCATGGAATATATGAGGCAAATTAACTTTGGGTTTTCGTGAGAGCACGATAGGAAGGTCAATGAAAAAGAAGCAAAAAACCACAGATGTCGAACGGTAGCTAATTTCACCGAAACATGATCGTGTATAAAAGAGGCGTTCATTTTATTTAAAAAGGTTTGAGGTTTCAATCAAGATAATTCTCTTGATTTCAGTCCATAATGATATGCTTTTAAATATACCGTGCAAATAATTCATAGATCATCTTTCATCGCGGAAAATGCCTACACAAAAAATTTAACTAGGACAAGCGACCCATTGTGGCTCTGCCGCTAATATCTGCTGGACTTTATCGTTTGAATCTCACGAAATTTGCAAAAGGAAATCAGCTGACGGAGAGAACAGATATATCGTGATCTGAGAATAATGTCCTTTAGCTTCTGGTGCTTAAGTGTGTCGCATTTAGTCCTTACGCGGTCCTTGATGTTTTCCATGAAATCGAAAGACTATCAGTTTTCACATAACGTTGCAAACCATCTCTGAACCCAACTTGAAGGTTCGAGGTGCATACCCAATGATTCTACTGCTGCTTCTCTGATTTAGGATCTAAATATATAGCGAGCTCATGTGTTTCTGCTGTACGAGATAATGTGTACGCTACTTGAATGGATCTGAAGAGAGCTGTCTCCATAGGAGCTCGTCATCGTTCGCATTCGATAGTGCTCTTGCATACTTGATAACCTTCGACTGAGACTGTCACAATGAAAACATTGCTTAAGGCCGTTGCGATAGTTCTTGCTAAAGATAAAACAAATGCAGGGATTAACTGCACTCCATGAATGCAGCAGAAAGGCAGAAATAAATGGGATGATTGTTTGAAATGCACAAACGGGTGGCGATTCCCAATTCCATACAAAAATATGAAGAAATAAATAGATAAGCAGTGGAGTCATGCAGGAAACAAAGGAAATCATGATGGCCATCGTCATTTGGACAATTTTCCTCAGCTGCTGATCTCGATGGTTTTGGCGACAAGACAATCGCTCTTTACTTTTCTTGTTCTTTTTTCTTATTGTCCATATGATAATGCTATACACAATAACCAGGATAATTACGGGAATGAGGGTAAAAGTTATAAACGATGCCGTAACAAATCCCTTGTGTGTTTTTAGGTGGTCGAGTACTGGTCCCCAATTTAAAATACAATACGTTTTATTTTCGTAGAGGATCAGTTTGAAACTGTAAAAATAAGGTGCGTGGAAGACGATGGCGACACACCACGTGATTAGTATGCTGATCAATCGTACTTTTGAGGAGATAAGTTTGGCCTTCAGTGGAAAGACGACAGCGAAGAGCCTGTCTATCGAGATCAAAAGAAGGCTTCCGATGGAAACCAAAAGGGAAACATCTGGCAGAAAGTAGGCAAGTTTGCATAGAATGTTTCCTAACAGCCACGGACGATCAACTTTCCAGGATTCCGAGCCTGAAATGATCTCAACGATCTTCACAGTCATGACGGTCAAAGGGTTGAAGAGGTCAGATACAGCCATGTTGAAAACGAAGTAGTTGATGGATCTTCGTAGCTGCTTGTTCTTGTAAATGACCACAAGAAGAAAGATATTTCCGAAAAACGAAACCATGAAAATAAAAATATAAGCCAGAGCTTTAGCTGTAATCTCTACAGCGGAGTCCGCTGTTATTTCACAAGCTTGGTCGGAATTACTCGAAGCTGCATGGATGGTTATCTGTGTACTGTTTTCGGATAAGAATGTCATGGTTGTGTTCACCGTTATAATTTTCTCTGATGTTCGTCAAATTTACGAAAAGGCTATACAAAGTTCTTAACACGATCACTTGTTTAATCGCAGCACTGAGTTCGTTGAAGTCGCCGTATGGTCTGATCAAAGTTCTTAGGATGGGTCCTATATACTTGAAGATTCGTTTCGTTTTAAAGTTCATTTGAATACATAAATACAAATAAATGACAGATGAATACAATTAAATGGAGGCAAGGCTGACAACGAAAGCAATCATGATTAACGTTAAATAGAAATTACCCCGCAAAAGAGACGATGTATAGAGACTGTCGAATTTAGAGGCTAATGATGGATGGATTCCTCATGGTAGTGACTGTCCTTTGAAATAAAATAAAAGCAGATAAAAAGGGAGCAGATGGAAAATCGTATTAAAGACTATTTAAGTATGCTGGATCGAGGACGCCGTATTTTTATTTTTTTTCTAAGGTTTTATTCATAATCTTAGGATATAGTTTTTTTTTTCTTCATGAGGCAGAGCTTTTTTCCAAGGGCTGGGTAGTTATGAGAGAATTACAAGTTATGCACTTTTTTTTATTTTATTAATTTGGTTCTTCTCTTTCGAAGTTTCTAGTTTGTACAAAAGTCACGAAAATAATAATGATAAAAAATAGCACTCAGCGACCTATGGTTTTATTAAAGGAGATCAACACTGATTTTTCTTTATAATAATTTGCAGAGCAGATGCGTGGTTCCCCTTTACTATTGTCGAGCAGATTTTAAAACACGGAGGCGGGTAATAATTCAAAACACTCGATCATTACATTGTAAATCTGCGAAGGTTCCAGTGCCAGTTTCAGTATTCCCTCCAATTAGCAATCTTGTTGCTCTGTAGAGGCCTTGTTGAATTGTCATTCAATCAATTTCTCCGAGCCTGCTTACGTGCTTCCATTAAACTATGTGGAAATTACAATCACGTGCAAATATTCAGTCTTTGCTCGCGTGTACAGGATATAAGCCAAAATTATGTCACGTTTATCCAAATAATGAGAAAATCGAGAAAAAGAATCACGAGCTAGTACGTGCTAAAATCACGTTTCACTGAAAAATAGAATGGGCATCAGTGTGGTTCAAGTGGAAGTACATTTATGAGGGATTCTTACCGGATAGTTGGTGTGTTAAAGTTTTGGATACTATTTCACAAAACATAATCTCTTTCAACTCTTTTAAGTCAAGACGTCAGCAAAATCTCTCCAGCTCAAGGGGATATTCTCTTTTTTCCCATGCTATATGAAAGGAGATAATTTCGCTTTGACAGGAAAGTCTTTCAGATATCTTTCCTTCCGATCGATATGCAACAATTTGCTCTTTTAGCTCGAATATGTTCGCAAGATCTGCATTGTCTCGGATAAGATACTAATTTTTCACAATAACTTTTAAGATTATAAAGCGGTTTGCCCGAATGAGAAGTTCACTTCAGACAGAAACTTGTCAAAGTACACCTGAGGTATATTCGATTGAACAGCTAGAATTGAGATTTCACTTGCACTGAGTTTATTCTCAAAAGGCGTAATGCGTTTTCTTTAACAAAGCCGTTCTTAACACTGAGGGGTCGGCATAATGATAAATGTGCGAACTGAAAACTTTCACTCCGTCATTGCGTCTTAAAATTAATTGTTTTGCTCTTGGTGAAACGGGATGACAATTGGAGTGTCAATATCGATCGCGAATGCTTGTGAGGAAGTTCTAACCGCAAAATAAACACTACTTTAGATCTCGCTTTTACCTAGAATCCAAAAGGGGAAATTCCAAGGTGAACTTTTTCTCAACGATAGGTTTAATCGGGAAAGATATAAGAAATTGCTCTCCGATGGCGAAAACGACTGTTATTTCAATGCCCAATGTGATACTACCTGAAAAAAAATCTACGTGAAATACAATATACATGCATCATCTAGAAAAGTTTTTTGACAAAGAGACGTTTAAAGTGTGGTGAAGAGGCCCTCAAGGCATGAAAGGACTGAATTATACTCGAAAGGCACCTGTGTTGCTATTATTAACGACTGCCCATTGTTGAACGCAGTGTAATGAAGAAAGTTGTACCCACGTTGTGTCTGATAGAAATTACAGTCTCGTTCACTTTTCCTGTGACAGCGAGATGAATTCTAGTATCGGCGGTAGAGGGCGTTAAACTCAGGAAAACTGATGAAGAAATTTTTTGTGGAATAAACGTTTAAACGATGGAAACTAAATCTGGCACCTGAACGAGAGAAATGAATCCCCATAGAGAAAATAGAAGTAAAATGAATATTTTTCATCTCCTTGCCATTGATGGGTCATGGATGCTGCATTTTATTAATAATTCGCATTTTTTGTCTTTTTGCTACATCTTTGTTCAGCCCACAGAACTTCCATCGACATTCTGTCTTTTTTTAAAATAATTTCCTTTCTTCCTATCGCTTTTATGCAAATCTGTTTCATTCATTCTTGATTTCAATTATTCGAATCTATCGTGCAAACCATTCAAATGTCGTCGTCAATCTTTTCACGACGTTGTCAATTTGCCCATTTTTTCCAGATCTCGTATAACGTTTGCAACTGACTTTATTTGCTTTTCTTTATTTTATGTTTTCTTGTTTAGTCAATTTATTTATCTATGATCGTAATAATTTTCAATTTATATTATCTGTTTATGGCAACCGCTTCAATTCGACTGACCGAATTCCTTTCAATTCGCTTTATTTCGCTTCGCTTCGAGTCGTTTTCTTGGAAGATAAATAACGAGCGCGTTGGACATGTAACGAGTGCTTTGGCTGCTTATTAAATTTTTATGAGAGGCTCCCTAAATCCACCCTTTAGTAGCATTCGCACTTCAGTAGTATTAAATTGTGATTATCCTGATAAAGAGAATCAAAGAAATATAAACATAGCTTAGCCAAGTTTGAAGGATAGGAAACTTGCCAATGTACGTTGTCAGAATTGATGATCTTAGGAACCACTAGATGCACAAAACTTTATAATTGCAGCCTCCCCTGACCCTCAATCATAAGAAGAATGGGTCCCTATGGAGATCGAGGACACGAAACTAACCGACCTCTAATCATGATAAATCAGCCTCATGTTGTTTCTAGTGAAGATTATACCACTGCTTAGGAACGGCTGCGTGAAAGAATTAAACGATCGCTGATCGTAGCTAATGCAGTGGAATTTACGGTCAACTCTCAAAGACAAATTTACTCCTTTTGAGCGAATCTTGAATATTCTAGTTCTGATTATTTTTAGTTAGATCTGAAATTGGTAACTAGAAATCCTGCTGACGTTTCCATGCACCGGCAAATCGCTTGGCCGAAGTTCCCTATGGTTGAGTTAAACTTGCTTGTATTACATATATATAAATAACGAGGTCATTTATTGATAGCAATTTATGAACCTGAAAACTATGAGTTTCTTGTCATATTCTGCTGCATTGGGATGTATAACAGAACTACCATTGGTCTTCACATGTTGAAATGAAAATCCTGCTTTTCTGTCGAAAAAGTATCTTAAGGCGTAAACATGTCATCTTTTCCTTCTCTGCGGGTAGTTTGGGAATTCTACTCGAGAATATTTAAAGGTTCATGATCGTTTGTTTTAATAGCACCTCTTAGTTTCGTTGAAGTTACCGTTTGGTCTGACTAAAGTCTAGTGAGGGTGGGTTCTATTTGTAATTCCAATTAACAAGACATTAATACAAATATGTGTGGGCAAACTAGATACATTTATCAGTACTAACTGACATTAAAAATAAACAATTCCTCTTGTCCCACGACATAACAATATCGACTTCCCATTGAATTAAAACAAAAGACGATATAAGGAAGCGGTCATTTTAATAATTGCAGGTTTTCCCTTTTTTCCTCATGTCGGTCTTTTATTTTGCTGAGAGCAAAATATTTGTAGCTGAAAACATGTAATCAGAAGTTATGCTCATTGGTTTGTTTAATTTTGTTCCTCAAAGTTGAAGTTTGATTATTGGTCGTAAAAATACCCACAAAAGACACTTAAGAATAATTAAAAATATATATTCTGCTTAGAGTATTACAGTTGCATTAGAAGAGATTTCTGTAACAATAGGCCTCTATCTATACCACTGATCAAAAAATCCGCATCATTAAACTTTCATGCCGCTTGTCGCCGTGTTCCTGACGTCCCCCCTGTGCTGTGCTGTTGGAAACATGAAATAGACGCAGTCTGCCACTTTGAGAATACGATGTAATAAAGCCTCTTAAATTAAGTGTTAAGTAGCGATCTCTGTAAGAGCGGTTCAGGGCATTTCGCATCGGAACAAAGTTTTCCTTCAAACTTTACCCAATAAACTATCTTTGGTAGCAAGTAAATAAAACCACATTAGTTTCTGGATACGTTAAAATAAAATTTTTAGAGTTCTCAATAGGTAGAGCTGCAAAAGGCCCTTTTTTGACCTCTTGCGACATCGAAAATTTCAAAAGTTGAAAAGCCCGATCATCGTATCACACCTGATGCAGCAAAAATTATTTTGTATTCTTAAACTGTGTAATACGTAAGGTGTATAAAAAGCATATCAATTTTGATATTCGTTTAATCAGAGGTTGGTGACAATCTATTTAAAAACACTCGTTAGGAAGCTTTCTGAAATTGGTCAAAAGTACACTTTCTTTCTTGGTTGACATTGCTCAAGTCCAGAGCAGACCATTGAAACATTCGCTGGATCTCTTCTGATAAGATGTTTGGCGGCAGAAAAAAAAAAAAAAAAAACATCTTGTACTTATTAATTTTCTTCGCCGTGATGATTTCAAATCTTTAGTGGTTTTCACTGAATTATGCAAACTAGTACGTGAAGCAAACTCCTACCGTTTTATATAAGTAGCCTGGTAAATCTTAGATTTTAACCATTTAAGTGAAAAATATAGTAGGAAAGAGCCTTTAGACCTCACCGATTAACACTCTTAATATTTTAAAAGGCCAAATTTTGACAAATCTTGCTATCTCGTGATGAAAAACGTCAATAACAACGTATCGAATCACATGATTTGATTGGTGCTCGGTCAAGGTCTTGATAGAAACTCTTTTTTAAAAATTCGATCTCTGTTATTTCATATTTGAGTTTTGACAGCTTAAAATATTCAAACCTGTATGAACATTTGAGAACCAAATCGTCTATGCAAATCGTCGAGAAGTAGTGGGAAAGAATGGGATCTCCTCCACAAGATCCGTCTTTTTTTGTGGACAAATTGCAATTTTATTCCATGAAATAAACTTCCCAGGTCCAACATTAAACGCTCTCCACACGTGCAAGCCCTCTTGTGTAAACTCAAAGTGGTGTAGGCTGTTGAAATTGGCAATCTTGTCAATTTCTAGGGTTGAGTTCTGTTCCTATGAGTTCTGACGCCGTCGTTCCCCTGACTTGTCTCTCTTTCAATGCGGTATACATGTTTTTGGCTGAAACAACACCATGACCTTCGTTGCAGTATCTCATGATTGATGCTTTTAACGGAAACAGAATCCTGTCACCCATATCTTTTCCAGCCTGTGGCTCAGAATGATCGAACCTCACGAGTTCGATTCCTTGTCGATGTCCGAGCTCTCGTAAGCATGACACTAGCTTACTTTTGTGATAACAACGTACTCATCTGATCTTAGAAAGCCTTTTTTTATTCCTGGATTTTGCAACTTCATGATGAAATAAAAATTTTAAAGGACTGACAGCACTGAAAACCAGTCTTGTTTACAGCTGTTAAGAAGGTGTACGTAGCAGGTTACTTCTAGGCTTTCCTCCTGTCTCACAACAACACTACTCACATGCCAATTGATTCCCCTCTTGGCAAACCATTCTGCTTACTCAGTTTTCCGGAACTTCATAGCTATGAACTTCATTGCCCAGTCAACTAATATAAATGCTTCATCTCCCTCAAAGAATCAAGATCCTGGTTATCTACCCTCAGGATATGCCCTTTTCATTCAAGGATCTCAGCGGCGGCATTTTTCGTTTCATACGGATGGTCTTCCTCTTGAACGTTACCCAATTACACTGTGTACTTAGAAATAGCATCTCTTACTTCTTCAAGAACACTCTTCTGATCAGCTTCTCACAATCCTCATACTTCACGTTGTGACTATGACTGTGACTGCATACTTTCCGAAAGCCAGTGTCACAACCATCGTTTAATGCAAAGACCCTACAGTGATCGGCACATTTGCTATCATCCTCTTTGCAGTGATTACGATATGTTGTTTTCAAATACAACTTGTTTTCCTGAAGCCTCTTCCGAACTTCTTAACACCAATCCTTTTCTGCTCCCATGCGTTCCAGTTCGTCTATAATTTGGAGAAAATCCTTAAAACCATCCGCTCCCTCAGCCGCAGTATTGTGGAGACCACGCAATGTGGCCTCTTGAACTTTTAGTAATCTCCACATCGTGGATTTATTTATCGATTGAAATCCAGTTTCTTTGCAATCATCCATGTATTAATTAATGACAGTGCACTAGGCCACTATGCAGACCACGTTAGGCATGACGAACAAGTTTGAACTTTTCTAGAGCGGCATCTTTGCTTGGCCTTAGATAAAAGATACCAAGTTTTAGATGAGTGTTTACACATAAGCTGGGTAACAGGCTAGGCGCGAGTGATTCAAAGTAGCACGCGCGAGCGAGAAGTCACGCGAGCGAAAGACATCGTATCTGTTCTCTCCGATGCTTGCTACAGGCTTTTCGCCGAGCACCTAATGCGCAGGCGAACCGTTTTAGCACCAGGAACATTTTTTTTGTAGTTAAAAAAATATCAACAAAAACTGAATCAATACAAACAAATATATTTCTGCGTGTGTCTTGCAAAGGCAACTACCTCGAGATCCTCGATACAGGCAAGACACCATGCCAGTAAGCTATAATTAATTATTTAAGTTTCCTTGTTAATAATTACCGCTCGAAAAGCTTTTTTTATTGGAAAAAGGTTATGTATCTTAGCTTATGTACACAACCGCATGCACCAATATCAAAGGCTTTTTATTCGCACAAACTCTTTTACCTCACATAGGCGCAAGAATCACATGCTTCCGTCTTTGTCTGTTGATTCCAAAGAAACCCAAGGCATTTCCTTCACAAAAGCATTGTGCTTGTTGCGGCATTTGATACAAATAACCAGACGTAGGAAAAAGGGAATTAATACACTAATGAGCAAGTGGGTCGAAACGGCAGAGATTGGTTTAAATCAGCCTCTATTTTAAATCACTTGTTCCTACCTGAACCTACATGAACAAAAACGCCACACATCCTAGAAATGACCTATGACATTTCCAAATTGACAGAATATCGGCCCTTTCTTCCTTTGGAATCGTTACCAGGGTGTTTTGCATACTAACACGCTGATCTATTGCGCCAGATTCCGCCAAGAATTCCGCCTTGATTTCCTCAAGAAACGCGGGGTCCTTTCGCACAAAAACTCTCAAACTCCTGAATAGAAACTTTCATAAAGACAAGCGTGTTGACAAAATTTCTCTTATTCCTACCGACACGATTTCTGAGCCTTGTTGGATTTTCGTAGCTACTTGTTCTTATAAATAACCACAAGAATAAAGATATTTCCGAAAACTGAAATCAGGAAAATGAAAGTATAGGCCAGAGCTTTTGCTGTAACCTCCATAGCAGAGTCGACTGTTAATTAACAAGCTTGGTCGGAATTACTCGAGGCTGCATGGCTGGTTGTCTGTGTGCTGTTTTCGGAGAACAATGTCATGTTTAGACACGGTTTGTTGCTACTCTGGTTTATAGATTTAATGAATGTGACCGAAGAAGTTACAATTCATAGACCCAACGTTTCGACACTCCTGTCTAGTTCCTTCTTCAGGGGTGATCTAAACGCTGCAACAAGAGGTCCTTTTATACGATCACTTATTAGCTGCCTTTTTTCTGACGAGGTGTGAATAGGCGTCAGGAAGTAAGCTGCCGTCATCGCGATTTAAAAGAGCGTTGGCGGAGTTAATATGCCAAGCTTCCAAACAAAGGCGCTAGTGGTAACGCCGATTAATTGTGATAATTTTAGACTTATGCCACCCAATTGCATGGTTAGTCAGGCATATGTGCTTCGATAAAACTTAATTTTCTTCAGACATGGTTTGATGCTACTCTACTCTTATACGATCACCAATTAGCGGCTTTTTTTTTCTGACGAGGTGTAAATAGACGTCAAGAAGCAAACCGCCATCGTCATGTTTTAAAGGAGCGTGGGCGGAGTATATATGCCAAGCCTCCAAACAAAGGCGCTGGTGGTAACGCCGATTAGTGGTGATAATTTTAGAATTATTCCATCCAATTGTATGGTTAGTTAGGCATGTGTGCCCCGATAAAGCTGAATTTTCCTTTTTGCAAAAGAAAACCGCTTTTTGATGCTCTTTCTTTTTTTCATATATTTGAACTGCGGATAAAGACGTAAAGACTTATTTTCACTACTGCCCAAGTAGTGCACATTACTGCGAGGATCACTTTCATTCACGTCTTTATCCGCAGTTCAAATATATGCCTTTCATATATTCTTAACCGTTTATTCATCACTCCACGGGTTTATTTGGAACCAACATCATAACCAGCTCCCAGTTGGCTTGTTAGCTCAGTTGGTAGAGCACTGCACCGGTATCGCAGAGGTCATGGATTCAAATCCCGTACGGCCCTGAATTTTTTTTTTCAGGCCTTATTTCCACTACTGCCCAAGTAGTGCACATTACTGCGAGGATCACTTTCATTCATGTCTATCCTTTTCACGCTCAAGTTTGAAATAGATCGACGACTCTACTGAATTAAAATGCGACAGGAGGCGCTCCGCTTCATTTCCGAATACTGCAGAAATAACATCATCGACATATCGAAGTGGCTAAGGCCCTTTGTTCTACGTCTTCCACTTATGACGTTTGGTATGTCCGATGTATTCGTTGTCACAGTCATTGCAAGGAATGACAGGATCCTTAGGTTTGGCAAAAATGTTATTTTTACAACAACGAATACATCCAACAGACCAAACGTCAGTTTGGTACACGTTTGAAAGAGCATAAAAAAGCGGTTTTCTTTTGCATAAAAGAAAATTAAGCTTTGACCCAACTGCCTCAAATGACGCAATGAGTTTAAGTGACCTAACTGCCTCAAATGACCCAACCAGCTCAGATGACTGAATTGCATGTCTCAAAGGACCCAATCGGTTCTAGTGGCCCAACTTCCTCAAATGAGCTAATCAGTTCCAGTAACCCAATTGCCTCATATGACCCAACCAGCTCAAATGACTGAATTGCCCTTAAATGACCCAATCGGTTCCAGTGACTTAACTGCCTCAAATGACCCAATCAGGTCAGATGACTGATTTGCCTGAAATGACCCCACCAGCTCAAATGAGTGAATTGCCTCAAATAACCCAATCAGTTCCAATGACCCAACTGCCTCAAATGAGCCAACCAGCTCAGATGACTGAATTGCCTCAAATGACCCAATCGGTTCTAGTGACCCAGCTGTTTCAATTTACCCAATCAATTCAAATGACATAAACTGATTGAAACAGCACAACCTGGCATGTGGCCATCACCTAAAATGACCTAATTCGTGAAAGTGACCCGACTGCCCCAAATGACCTAATCCACATGAATGACCAAATAAGCTCAATTGCCTCAAATGACCCAAACAGCTCAAATGACCCAAGCAGCTCAAATGGCCCAATCTTGATGAATATTCTCAACATTAGACAAGCTTTCCACTAGATATCCTTTAGCTATCCATTAGCGTTTTCATGGAGCAGGATCGAGAGCAGGAAATAATGATCACGATCGATGAACATTTGTTGTCATGGCGTTCCGGAAAACAAACTATTCATTAGCGTTTCCATGGGGCAAGAAGAAAATCGACGAATATCATGTTTCCTTGCAGTGCTCGTGCGCTCACGAAAACTACAGAAAAGCATTCAGGTAAACAATGCAAGCTGTTCACTTTCGTTTCCATAGACCAGGAAAACAATAGACGAACAACACGTTTTCATGGCCTTCACTGTTGATAAATCTGTGTGAAAACGCTTGGAAAATGTAGCGTTGGCGCGCACGGGAAAACTATAGAAAACGTTTAAGAAAACAAGGTATACACTAGCATTTTTGTGGAACAGGAAAACAATCGACAAACATCACGTTTTCATGTTATTCACCGTTAGTACTTCTGTGGGAAAATGCTTGGAAAATGCAGCGTTCGCGCGCCCGGAAAACTATAGAAAACCGTTCAGGAAAACGAAGTATACACTATTGTTTTCGTGGAGCAGGAAAACAATCGACAAATATCATGTTTTTATGGTAATTCACTATTGATAATTCTGTGGGAAAATGCTTGGAAAATGCAGCGTTCGTGTGCTCGGGAAAACTAGGGAATAATGTTCAGGAAAACAAGCTATATTCTAGCGTCTTCGTGGAGCAGGAAAACAATCGACAAAAAGCATGTTTTCATGGCATTCACTGTTAGTAATTCTGTGGGAAAACACTTGAAAAATGCACGGGAAAACTATAGAGAAACTTTCAAGAAAACAGGCTATTCATTGGCATTTTCCTGGAGCAGGGTGACATGCGATCTACTTCGTGTTTTTCTTGAGTTTTACTGAGGGTGAAAAGTGAATTTGCCATCCGTTTTCAGATATCAGAAAACATTGGTGTAATGTTGAATTTTTCAGTCTTTCACCATTTCGGAAAATTAACGGTGAACGAGGGTTTTTGTGCCGTGATTTCGCGCCTGTTACCATATATGGCAACTGGCCTGATGAGCTAAAGCTCCGTTCCTCTGATGCAACGTGATCTGTGTGACCTTGGATCACAAATCCTAATCCGGATCCTTCCAAAGGAACGCATCTTAAAATTATCGCAACTAATCGGCTTTACCACCAGCGCCTTTGTTTGGAAGCCTGGCATACTAACCCCGCCCACGCTCTTTTAAATCGTGATGATGGCGGCTTACTTCCTGACGCCTATTTACACCTCATCAGAAAAAAGGCAGCTAATTAGTGATCGTATAAAAGGACCTCTTGCTGCAGCGTTCAGATCACCCCTGAAGAAGGAACTAGACAGGAGTGTCGAAACGTTGGGTCTATGAATTGTAACTTCTTCGGTTACATTCATTAAATCTGTAAACCAGAGTAGCATCAAACCATGTCTGATTGTCCATCTGGTTGCAATGTGAACTTTAATATATTTTAATGTCATGTTTGTGTTCGCGGTCATTTTTTTCTTTGATTTTCGTCAATTTACGGCCATACAAAAGTTCTCTACACGATCACTTTTTTAAGTCGCAGCACTGAGTTCGTTGAAGTCGCCGTATTGTCTGACCGAAGTTTTTAGAATGGGTCCTATAAACCTAAAAATTCGTTCAGTTTTAAAGTCAAATGGAAAATATGAATATAAATAAATGACTGATAATACAATTAAATGAAGGTAAGGCTGACACCGTAAGCAATCGTGATTAAACGTTAAATAGAAAATACCCCGCAAAAGAGAGGACATATATAAATTGTCTAATTTATAAGCTAATGATGGATGGGTGACTCATTTGCCATAATTCTGGAACTTTCTTCTTATAACTCCATGGTACGAGCTCGTACGTGCTAAAATCACGTTTCACTGACGAATAGATGAAGCATTAGTCATGAGTGATTCTTACTGAATAGTTGGTGTGTTAAACTTTTGTACACTGTTTCACAAGACATAATTGCTTTTATCTGTCTTTTCAATCAAGACGAAAAATGATTTTTGGCCAGACTACCCCTGTGGTGGACAGCGATCGAAAGTGAAAATTTCAAAAATTTTGACCAGCGCGCAGCGACTGCAACAATCTAGCTCTCATTGTTGCAGTCGCTGCAATAATTTTTGGCTTGTGGCGACGCAAAAAAAGGGAAATTGGAGAACAACTAAACTTTTTTTGAAACATATGCCTTAAACCCTTTTCATGGGCAAAAAATGGAAGAAAACTTTTTTTCCAACGGGAAGTCGAGAGGACCGCTCTTAGCGAGAGCGGCACTTAAATCTTCTCATTGTCAAAAAACTTTTCTAGATGATGCATGCATGTATATTGTATTGCACTTTTGTTTTTCTTTTTCTTCAGATATAGCCTTGGGCATCGAAATAACATTCGTTTTCGTCACCGGAAAGCAATTTCTTACATCTTTCCCGATAATACCTATCGTTTAGAAAACGTTCACCTTGGGATTTCCCCTTTGGATTCTAAGTGAAAGCGAGATCTAAAGTGGTGTTTATTCCGCAGTTACAACTTCCTCACAAACATTCAATATTATCGCTATTGTCATTCCTTTTCACCACGAGCAAAACAATAGATTTCAAAACAGATTGACAGAATGAAACTTTTCAGTTCACACATTTAACATCATGCCGAACCCTCAGTATTCAGAGCGGCTTTGTTAAAGCAAATGCATGACGCCTTTTAAGAATAAAGTCAGTTCAAGTGAAAATTCAATTCTAGCTCATTTGTTACTTGTTACTTGGGATTGTTACTTAACAACATGCTCTCGAATAAGAGTAAAAAATTATAGATGACGAAAAGGGAAATATCAAGTCTCATTAAAGAAACAGGGAAGGAAGAAGCCTTAGGATAAATAGCGAAAAAGAAAAGAGTAAACAAAAGAGAGGTAGAGAGAAAAAAATTGGGCATTGAGACTCTCTTTACATTAGCCTCAGGTGCTGTGCATGTCATGTGTGCTCATTCAACCGAGTATACCTCGGGAGTACTAAAGGTTCATGATCGTTTGTTTTAACAGCACCATTTAGTTTCGTTGAAGTCACCGTTTTGTCTGACTAAAGTTTAGTGAGTGTGAGTTTTATTTACATGGAAAGTTTTTGTCTTGATATTATAATTCCAGTCAACAAGACATTAATACAAATAGGTGTGGGAAAACCTGAAACAGTAATCAATAGTAATTTGAAAAATAAAGTATTGCTCTCGTCCCCCGTCATAACAATATCGACTTCCCACTGAATTGAAACCAAAGACGATGTAAGGAAGTGGTTATTTCAATAATTCTAAGCTTTATTTTTTTCCACAGATCGTTTGTTGTTGTTGTTTTTTCTTGGCTGAGAAAGTTAACTATCAGGCATGCAACAGTGCATGTTTTGAATTAGAAAACAACTGCTTTAAAAAATTTGTGAGCTCAATGTCAAAACAAGTTATTTTTCTTATACGATCAGTCAGTATCAAATATCTCTCCTTGCTCATCGTGTAAAATCAGATATAATCCGCAGCTACGTAATCTACACGAAAATGATTTTTTTTTTTATTAACAAGCAAATGACTCTGTGATGGAAAGAACCTTCCAGAGAATCTATGAATGATTTTCTATATCACTTCTGCTGTGCGCAATCCGAATATCTTGCTATAAGTCTGCCATTATCGTGCTACGCTCAATTACACACCTAAATCTTTAATAACCCAACGATCATCAAACCCTGAGTTTAATTACTAAATTAGAAAATAAACTATCACAAGATTGACAGATAGAGCGTCTGTGGAGATTGTTACTTAACAACATGCTCTCGAATAGAGTAAAAAATTATAGATGACGGAAAAGGGAAATATCAAGTCTCATTAAAGAAACAGGGAAGGAAGAAGCCTTAGAATAAATAGCGAAAAAGAAAAGAGTAAACAAAAGAGAGGTAGAGAGAAAAAAATTGGGCATCGATACTCTCTTTACATTAGCCTCAGGTGCTGTGCATGTCATGTGAAAGAAAGTTGATCAGTAATTATTAGCCGAGAAATGTAAAAAACATGAACATGGCTTTGAAACATGAACATGGCTTTGGCAAAAGTCATGCGATGTTTACGTTTCTTACTTTCTCTGAAGTGTATTATCACCTGTGCAACAACAGATGTGGAGGCGTGAATGGACCTGCACGAAATCAAATGAGACATTTGAGACAAGTTGGGGGCGTGAAAGAAATTAACAATGGGATAAAGATTGTCGCCTAAATTGTCAGACCGAATCGAAAATATCAGCTGCTGATAAGATGGGGGGAGGAAAATTAAACCCTACAGTGAAACAAATTTTCTTTGGCAAATATTATGGAATACTTCAAAGTAACTTTTTTTTTAAAAAATTTTTAAAAATTTTTCTTTATGAAAACGCGATTGCGAGGTCAGTTAAAAAGAAGCCAAAAGGTTCAGTTATGTATATGCTTGCTTGAATATGGGTTTTATTACTTTATTTATTATAAATTTACATTTAAATTCGCTATAATGATATGCCTACGCTTAATTTTTTTTTTAACATGCAAATGATTCTTAGATCATCCATACCAAAGGCAAGAGCTATACTATTAACAAAAATTAATGACCTTGCAATAGGAAACCATCAAACGAAGAAAACAGATATATCGCGATATGAACAAATGGTTTATGTGGTTAAGTGTGTGGTACTTAGATCTTAATTGAACACTCCAAAGTGTTCCTTATGTGCATACCCAATGATTATCCTGTATATTTTGTTAGTAAGGATTTAAATACATAGATACATATATATATATACATAGTGTACAAATATATCTCGATTATATTCTATCCTTGCGGTATAGTGCTCAATGCTATATACATAGATATATAATGGGCTTCTGATATTGCTCAATTTTTTCTGCTGTACGAGATAGTGCGTATGCTACTTGAATAGGTCTGAAAAGAACTGTCTCTGCAAGAGCTCGTCATCGTTTGCATTTGGTAGTTGTCTTGCAAACTTGATTTTCTGCGACCGAGGCCATTACAGTGAAAACATTGCCTGAGGCCGTTGCGGTAGTTCTCGCTAAAGATAAAACAAATGCAGGGATTAACTGCACTCCACGAATGCAGCAGAAAGACAGAAATAAATGGAATAACTGTCTGAAATGCACAAATGGGTGGCGATTCCCAATAATTCCACAGAAAAATTTTAAGAAACGAAGAGATAAGCAGAGGAGCCATGCAGGAAACGAAGGAAATCACAACGGCCATTGCCAATCTGACAATTTTCCTCAGCTGCTGATCTCGATGGATTTGGCGACAAGACAGTTTCTTTTTAGTTTTTTTGTTCTTTTTTCTTATTGTCCATGCGATAATGCTATACACACCGGCCAGGACACAAATGGGAATGGGGATGAAAGTGATAAAAGTTGCCGTAACAAATCTTCTGTGCGTTTTCATGTGGTCGAACGCCGGTCCCCAATTTAACTTACAATACGTTTCATTTTCTTCGCGGATTAGTTTGAAAGTGTAGAAATAAGGTGCATGGATGGCGATGGCGATAAACCAGATGCTTAGAATGCTCATCAATCGTACTTTTGAGGAGATAAGTTTAGTCTTCAGTGGAAAGACGACAGCGATGAGCCTGTCTATGGAGATCAAAAGAAGACTTCCAATGGAAATCACGAGAGAAACATCTGGCAGAAAGTAGGCAAGTTTGCATAGAATGTTTCCCAGTAGCCACGGACGATCAACTTTCCAGGAACTCGATCCTGAAATGATCTCAACGATCTTCACAGTCATGACGGTCAAAGGGTTGAAGAGGTCGGATATAGCCATGTTGAAAACGAAATAGTTGATGGATCTTCGTAGCTGCTTGTTCTTGTAAATGACCACAAGAAGAAAGATATTTCCGAAAAACGAAACCAGGAAAATAGAAATATAAGCCAGAGCTTTAGCTGTAACCTCTACAGCGGAGTCGGCTGTTATTTCACAAGCTTGGTTGGAATTACTCGAGTCTGTATGGCCGGTTGTCTGTGTGCTGTTCTCGGAGAAATGCCTCACGGTTGTGTTGACAATCATTATCACCCTTGATACTCGTCAATCCGCGAGTGAGCTATCCAAAGGTTTTATTTAGGATGGTTTGTTTTAACAGCAACACTGAACTTTGTAGTAGTCACTGTTTTGTTTGACCAAAGTGTTAAGGATGGGTCCTATTTATCTGAAAAGTCATTGTTTTGAAGTTAATTTCAAAAGATGAATGCAAATAAGTGTGGGTAAACATGACAAGGTAATTAATATTGACATCAAAAGTGATCTGCCTGCTAAAGGAACGACTTGCATTGGCCATTTCTATTAAAAGTTAATGACGGTTCTTTCACTTATTTCCGATAATTTTGGAACTGGCAGGGGTTTAAAGGCGAAATTGTCGTCCCACGACATAACAATATCGACTTTCCATTAAAATAACACAAAAGCAGATGAAAGGAAAGCAAATGGAAAAGCTAATTACTAAGAAAGACTATTAAAATATAGTTTTCAAAGGAGGCCGTGTTTTTCTCGGGTATTATTCATTAATTGTTTTGATAATCCTCAAGTCGGAAATTCTCTTCTCGCCATTATTTTAAGTAAAACTTACTCGCGGGAATCAATTTCGTGGCCTTGGTCTTAGTTGATGTACATGTGTTTTATATGAAACCAAAGACTAAACGAGCCGATGTAAAACAATCATATCTTCAAGAGGAGAGAGCGAAGAAAACAAGTGATCCTACAACACATTAAGCCGAGACGTGACCTCGTCATACCAAAAAGGAGGCATTTGTGTTATTCTCTTGCAATAATTGCTATTATCACTTCGCAGGCGGCACTCGTGGGCATTATGAAGCAAATTCCTCTACCTACCCGAGAGGCCCAGCTTGCACGCGCGCTCGGGATTTCCCGCATTAATCCTGCGCAAGAAAATAATTGCGTGAAGCGGATTCTTTTGGACAATGTCGGCGATGAAGTTGAAGAAAGCGGCAGAAGACTGATACAAAAAGAACACGTAATCGACTCCGGTGGCTTTATTGTGCTTTAAACTTATTTGGCATTCTTTCCCAGCTCTTTAAATGAGCAAGTCATCCTTAATTCCTACCATATAAAAAATTATTTACTGACCAAGATTGTTCTGTCAGATCGAATATTGACCAAGTTTTTTTGGCCTTTTTATGGACTGAAACGAAGTCTCGCGCTTGGTCAATAAAGCTTACATCAAATATTTTTATATTTTCATAATGATCACAGTGAAACCCTAACAACTATTATTGCACCTATCAGTTACGTTTTTTCACCTGATGCTCGATCACTTAATGATTAATATCACCACTGTGCGTGTATCTTTGAATTGGGATCCAAACTATCTTAATAAATGTATTCTTATATACGTAAATTGTAATAGTATCTTCATCCAGAATACCAACCCACTGGCTCGCAAAACCCTCTTTGGTTGGCAGAGGATTGTTTCTGTTTCTAGTTCAAACAATGAGTATTCCGACTTTATTCTGCACATTTTATCTGCGAGTTCGGTTTGAAACTGTAGCGTCACTTTGATCTCGTTGCGCGCGGGCGGGTGGAATTCCTCAAATACCTGATCAGTATTGCCTCCAGTAACGAACGGAATTTTCTCATCCAACAATAACCATCAAGTTATCTGTTGGATCGGGGGGGACTCGGTGAAAGATCCAAGCAAAAATTTTTGATGGTCGGAAGAATTTCCAGGATGATAAGATGGTTGCATTACTAGGGAAAGAACAGTAAATAAATTCAGCCGGTATATATGCCTCTATGGAAACTTCTTTATGTACTACGACACCAGTTTTCCAGAAAATATGCGGTGCTCTCCGTTTTATGCGCTTAGCTAAACGGAGGTCGTCGTTGTGCCAGGGTGCATGTGGCTGCTTAGTTATCCAACGCAATTTCCTTGGCGCGAGATCGTTTTGGATCTTATCTAGGCCTGTCTTGTATATATTGACTAATTTAATCAGGATGACAACATCTGGGCATTTATTTTATGTCTTTCCCAAATGATAATTTTTGCTATAGTGTCGTCTAAAACATCAGCAGTCAAAAGCTTAGTTAATCTGTACGTGACGCATATTTTAGAAACAGGCGGCCGTTGGACGATCTAGTTTGCAGAATACAACTTAATGATCTGAGAAATGACCAGGTAGTACTCTGACATCATAGACTAAGTTTACGTCGCCTCTTGTAATTATTAAAACGAGGGAATGTCCTTTAGAGTGAGTTAATCCTGTGACATGTTGAGTCATATACGCCGTTCCAATAACGTCAACAAACTTACGAGCGTCGGTATCGTTATTATTCAATTTTTATCGTGGACGTGGAAATTGAAATATTTTCTGTTACGGTTATTAGTAATGTTAATAATAAATGTCAATGATTTTTAAAAGTTAATTAATTTTGGAGTCTGATACCAACTTATCTCGTGCAATAAATTCTAGAACAATTTTTTGCATGATCGTGGTCCAACCCTTGAAAAGTTTATAGGAGCTCAGTTTTGTTTTTGACACTTTCTGTGCTTTAATTATTGATATTACTCGATCTATATCTATGTCTATCAATCTATCTGTCTATTTCAGTAAATAGAGTAGACCAAATTCAGTAGACGGCTTGGTAAGCCGTGACGACAATTCACTACGGACAACAGTTTACAGGAGACCGACACATACTGATAGATTACTGGACGAGTCATCCTACAACCCGACATCACAAAAAGCCACTACTATCAGGACTCTTACCTGACGAGCGCAATTAGCATGTAATACGACAGACAGCTTATCCGACGAGAACAAGTACCTTAACCGTGTTTTTTCAAAGAACAACTACAACGAAGACTTTATCCAACGTAACACTCACAGACCTACTACTACTATCGAAGCTAACGAAAACGCAATTCATACGACCACAGCCACTATACCATACATAAAGGGCATATCTGAGAACATCTCACGCATCCTACAACCATTCAATATCCGCGTCGCTCACAAACCTATTACCACACTACGTCAGTTACTGACCAACATCAAAGACAAAGACGAACCGAGGAACAGACAAGGAGCAGTATATAAAATCAATTGCTCCGACTGCCACGCCTCCTACATCGGTTAGACTGGCAGAAACCTCGCAACTAGACAGACTGAACACAAACGAGCGACGAGGAAAGGCGATATCAACAATCACATTGCTGAACATCACCGGCTTACGAACCACGCTATTGACTGGGAGGGGAGTCTGTTCCAAGTTAGTAAACCAGCTTTCCAGGGTCAGTCGTTGAAAGTAATGCGCAATGCCTAACCTACAGCACCAACTACTTTCAACGACTGACCCTGGAAAGCTGGTTTACTAACTTGGAACAGACTCCCCTCAACAGGTGTCAACCACTACCGGCACCATACAAACGACTCATCAACGACATTAACGTTACAAACGAACCGAACAGAACGACCTAACTTCACTAGCGGATCCAAACCGACCAATCACGACTGACCTACGCCACTTGAGTCTTACAGCCAATAACATCACGGAAAAACTGACCGATCAGTGTACACAAACCGGACTAAGTACATTCGACTGACAACAACCTTTCACTTGACTCTGATGATGACTTCCGCTCAGGTTGTCGAAACGTCAGTCACCACTATCGACAACAGTCCTTCTCAGGAGTAGACTCACCCGGACGATCAAACTACACTATTACTCTGTCTATTTCAGTTAAAACTAACATTTAAAGGTATTCTTAACAATAGTACTATAAAATCAAACCAAGAGAAGTTATCTTGTCTTGAAAAATTGAATTTATCCACGGTAAGGAAAATATCAACTTTCTCATTTCATTATTCAGACTACTAACCCACTAGTTACCTCAACCCCTTTTGTTGCCAAAGGCTCAATTCTGTTTCTTGGAATTACAGCCTATATGGAATGGTTGAAGCTCGACGATTTAGTCTGTCAATAAATTAAATTTACATTGTGCCTTTTTTATAGCAGTAACCGTCAAGTTGTTACTTAAGCTGTTATGCTCATTGCTTTGTTTAATTTTTTCCCTCAAAGTTTAAGTTTGATTAATGTTTGTAAAAATACCCTCAAAAAACACTTACGATTAATTTAAAAAAAATATTCTGCTTAGCGTATTACAGTTGCATGAGAAGAGAATTGGGTAAGAAAAGGCCTCTAAGTCTTCCTCTTGAACAAAATCAAAACAGACCTTCAGGGGATTAAAAAAAAAAACAGTTTTGGTCGGTCGGCTTGTTTGATACTGCAGATACTTACTTCTAATCACAATTTTCCAAACATAACTAAATATAACTTTAAATTTGAACAAGATCTTATGGAGTGATCTTTCTAAGAATCTTGTTGTATCTTGGTAAGATGTTATAGGATTTCCTGTAGGATTCTTAGTAAGATCTTCTGTGGTGATCTCTCTAAGAATCTTGTTATTTCTTAGTTAAATCTTTAATCTTAGATGTTTGGTAAGATTCGTACAATATTCAATCTTATAGGATGATCTTAGTAAGAATAATTTTATATTGTAGCTGTAAGATCCTATAAGGTTGTTGTAAATAATATATTTTGATATAACAATAAAAAATTCTAAAAGAAGTCTAAGATTTCTTGCAAGATTCTTAGTAAGCTTAAGATCTTATAAGGTGATCTTAGTAATAGAATGATTATTATTATTTATCTTGTAACTTTTCTTACAAGATTCGTATTAAGACCTACTTATATGGTGATCTTGTTAAGAATCTTTTTGTATTTAGTAAGACCTTACGAGAATTTTTCAAAAGTTTCTTACAGTAAGATCCAGTACAGTAATGTTAATCTGATTAAGAATCTTGTTATAATTATCTTTTTAAGGTCTTGTAAGATTTACAAGTATTACACTATACTGCATGAGAACCTCTGAAAATTCTTAGAAAAAAACCTCTTAATTTTTATGTATTTCTTGATGCACCCCCTTAAAAACCTCTTAAAATTGCAATGAACTTTTATTAAATACGAAAACCTATTTAAAAAAGAAGTGGAGGGGTGGCAGTGCCCCCCCCCCCTCGTTTTTGTTTCCCTTGTGCAGTGGCATTTAAGAGACTTGCTGGTTTTCAGAAACCAATAAAATAATCAATTTTAATATTTGAAATAGACTAGGAAGTTTTTGAAGGAAAGGTCATTCAAGGTCACAAAAACGGAGATTAAGTATTTTTTTATATGAAAAGTTACCACAGAACCAATCCTGTAACTTGGAAACATTGACAACAGCCTCCTCCTGATAAGATAATGATGCCTAGCACTTTGAAAGCAAAGGTGAGGCAGCGTGGCCGCGTCACTCCCGCTTTAACTGAATATAACAAACTAGAATCATACATATTACTTTGACACAGTTAAACGATTCCAAAATTCCCAAGTATATTAAGGTTCAACAGAAGTGTGTTTTTCTGTCAATATTTTTCGGAGATGTAAAGTGGTATACGTTGAAAGCATTTTCAAAGTTGTGTGGAAGGATGGAGATGGCGAATGGGATCATAGGGCCATTATTATTACTATTATTTCTAAATAGAGTGAGTTCACATCATTATTTATATCATTGTCAAAACATGGAACCAAGGTATCCAGCGTCCAAAAGCAGAGAACCAGTCAGCGAAGACCGTATAATTTTGTGCACTTATCTTGAGACTACAATCGGGCAAGCCAGCGGATTCTGTTTGCTAGCCAATGACAATTCCCAAAAGATTCACGTGATCATGCCCGTGTGATCAGAAGCAAAGAAAACTCCTTTTGGCGCTCATCTTTGAATGAACTTTTCAACGGTTGATCGCTCGTGTGTTTGAGTTGTTTCTTCTTCAACTGTTTTGCTTAATGTAACGTTTCTTAAAATGGGTTTTACCTTTGTTCAATGGAAAAACGAGAACAACATGAGTGTTGTGAATGAAAAGCAATTCGTTGGCACCGTGGAGTTAAAAGGAAGGACAACAGTTGACATATCGACCGGTACAAACAAGGGTCGAGTGGCAATCTATAAAGCTACGATTTTGAAAGTTTGTGGTGAGTAAAAATTGCGATATTTGGTACGTGATCAAAATCTTACCAGAGAGTAAATAAATCGTCTTAAATTAAGCTTTCATCACAGTTAAAAGCTCGGCGCAACTGAAACTCAAATAATTCTGAGAATCGAATCCGTCACTTGCATGCTTCAGTTTCTTAAGCTTAGACTTTACAATGAAATAAATCTATCAGAGAGGTTTCAAGATTATTTTAGTCACGTTTGGGAACATTCTGATCCTGCTTTACTTTGAAAAAAATTCGACTTCCCACATCGTTAATTCAGGAGAGATTTTGTCAAAAAGGTGAATGTATCACGAGTAATCACGCGATTGGCGAAAAAACCAACAAATGCATTATGGAAACTTCCATGAACTCAATTCTTGCATTTTTACTAACGACAAAGGCAACTGTGATTAAACAAACCTGACTGCATAAAGAGGCCCTCCTTAAAACAAAATAATGTATTCAGCCCTTTTTTCGTAAAATCCAAAAGAGAGATGTACCAACTACAATTCAAAAGTCGTTCAATAGAACAGTGATTTCCCAAAGCCTGTGCACTTTGTTGAATTATGTTTCCAATGAATGCCCTTTTCCTTAAAGCTATCTGAGGCCTTGTCTAAGCTCATAATAGGTATATATATATATATATATATATACATATACATAAGTTAAAGAATTAAAGAGGACGCATCGATTCTCTGTGACTCTGAGTTTCGCGCTTAAGCGCTCGTCAGACAGAACTTTAATTTATTATTCTGGCAGCTCTGCTACCACAGCATTGAGTACTTTATGTCAAGGTAGACTACCCCCACATTCATTTATATATATAGATATTATATATATATAGATATACATATATATATTCTTTTTTTTTTTTTTTTTTTAATTTCAGATGTATGGGATTCAAGGTATAAAATGGACAGGCTCCCTGTAGAAAACCTCATTTGAGGTCAACAGAAAGCTGCGGGCCCAGCCTAAAAAAAAAAACAAACAGCAGCTAAGTCTGCAGTTTAGGATAACTTCATTTCAATTTATTGTTACAGTTACAACAAGATTTTAATTAAAAAATCAATTATTTAACTGTTATTAATTAACACCTTCAATCCCAAGAGTGCTAAGTCAAAATTGAGTAGAAATCTTTGAATTTCAATTTGCAGAATCAACAAAAACAAACAGTATAACATGAAAGAGCTACTTGACAGCTTACATTTGAATGTTCACAAAGGAGATTTATCCAAAGAAGTTAGAGCCAGATGAAATTTAGTCAAAGCCTTACTCTGGGAGCAAAGGGGTTAAATACCCTTTGTATCAACATCCATAATTAAATGATTCATTTGATGACTATTTTTTGACTGATAGAATTTATTGAAGTAAACATAATTCAATTTATTGTATTTCATGATGAATAATCAACAGATTCTATTCACAATTTGTGTCAAACCAAATTTAATGATTCATTAGGACTATTTTAATTAAACGAATATCTGTAATTGAGGATAATTTTTCTGAAGTTTTCACGAGAAGAAAAAGAAATCAAATTCCATCCAAATATTACCACATGTTGATGTTAATATGCAATAGGAAATATTTCATTTATAAACTTGATTTAAGCATGAAAATAAATTTCATTGACTACTTAAATTTTTAGTTGGGAGTTAATGCATGTATTTATTTTGTATTAATTGCCTAAAAATTTTTCTTTAAATTCCCAGTAATTCTTAAACATTCATAGAAATTCCTGAACATTACTAGGAATTTCTTGTAAGTTTTTAGATTTATAGGCTTCCAGGGAAAGTCATTGGTGCTCTGGGTTGGAGTTCCAAGTAATTTCTAAGAATTCCGAGTCCTTTTGGCTATAAACTTGAAATTTCTGGGAATTTCTAGCTTTTTAGAACCAGAGTTGTTACACTTAGGAATTCCTAGGAATTCTCAGTCTGAATTACCATGAAAATTCACAACTAAATACACCTACGAATTCCAAAATTCATTTTGCAAGTTAGTTTTACTGAGCCACCCAAAATGTCACAACCCTCCATAATCTAGCTGTTTTATAAAAGCAAAGCATTCTCTTTTTATCTAGGACCCTCCTTTTGCATGTCTAATAAATGGAATACCCTGTTTTGAGTTTGTGTTGGAAATTTGATGGTGCTGTAAAAAAGATATGAAGAGGTGGTTATTCTGTTTAAGTTACTTATAGGATCTTGTAAGGGATCTTAATAAGATTCTGACAAGAATCGGTGTAAGATTTTTGAGAAATTTTCTTGTAGGAATCTTATAAGAATCCTATAAGAATCTTGTAAGAATCTTATGGGATACCTGTAAGAATCTTACAAGAATCTTATTAAGATTTTTAAAAGATTTGGGGGAAAATCCTGTTAAGATTATTATTAGAAATCTTAGTAAGATCCTGCCAGGAATCTCATAAGATTTGGTAAGAAACGTAGTAAAATCCTTGTAAGAATCTTGTAAGAATCTTGTAAGAATCTTGTAAGAATCTTATAAGAATCTTGTAAGAATCTTGTAAGAATCTTGTAAGAATCTTGTAAGAATCTTGTAAGAATCTTGTAAGAATCTTGTAAGAATCTTGTAAGAATCTTGTAAGAATCTTGTAAGAATCTTGTAAGAATCTTGTAAGAATCTTGTAAGAATCTTGTAAGAATCTTGTAAGAATCTTGTAAGAATCTTGTAAGAATCTTGTAAGGATCTTGTAAGAATCTTGTAAGGATCTTGTAAGAATCTTGTAAGAATCTTGAAAGATTCTTACAAGATTCTCATAAGATTCTTGCAAGAATCTTGGTAAGATCTTTTATAAGTATCATGCTAACATCCTTTTAAGATTCCTATGAAGAATCTTAATAAGAATCTTAATAAGATTTCTACCTGGGTAGTGCATGGTTTACATGTAAGTGGAATAACTCTAATAAAAAAATTAAATGATTTTACACGCTTAATGATGCGCTCAATATGAACCCTTGCAGTTGCAACATGCCTTGTAGCAATGGATGCAAGTGCAGAAACATTATTTTTCATCATGACTGGACGTGCAATAAGTACAGTTTTATGAAGAGCAAAAGAATCCTGTATGTTGAGGCCCTTATCAGCCATTACAGCGTCTCCCGACTGTAATTTTTCCAGAAAACCACTGGCTTTCACAATCTCTTTGTCACTGATACTGCCACTGTATAATTAAAACAAAAAGGTGACACGCAAAACGGGAGATCTTGAAATAAATAATTGAAATCTGTTTGAGGATTTATATTGACTATATGTAGACCTTTGACTTGATGGCTTGCAAGGTTTTTCCACATAGAATTTAGTACAATCTATTATAGCTCTTAGATTGTTTAGGGATCTCCCTGCGAAGCATTTGGGTTTAGGCACCCCAATAATTCCCTCTCTAGTCGAAAAGGGTAAAAGAAAGTTCAGTTTGTTTTCTAAAATAATATCCATATTATAAATAGTTTGCCTCCAGGTCCTTTATCAATGCCAAATATATCAACAAATTTTCCAAACTTGGGTTTCTTCTAAGTCTCACAAGGGTTAAGATAAATTGCTCTTTGGTTATGATCTTCACCATCTCTTGCCGCTCCTAAAAAGAGAAATCAAAACTGTTAAGAAAGTGGGAGAAAAACACCACAAAAAATTAACTCAGTTCTTTCTGTTGAAATAGCAATAAGTGATGGCTCACTTCAACAACATTTAACTAACTTTCAAGTACTTATCCTGAATCTTTCCTGCCTTAGTTCTTCGCGAACCGTTCCGCATGTTGATGCGTTCACCTTTTTTCTTAATTTCGCTGTAAATCAGCTGAAGGTAGTCCTTCTTCATGCCTACAATACAACCAGAAATACATTATGCGAAAAAGGATGGTCTGCCTAACTCTGCTACATATACTTTGCTTGGACGTGAATGTTATTTAAGTATAAGTTTATTTGCATACCTGTCTAACGGTAGGTTTTCTTTGAGTCCAATACTTTTCCCATAAAGAAATTCTTCAACAGCTTGTCACTACCTGAAGTCTGATTTGGATTGATTTCATGAGAGTCGTACATACCAAATACGAAAAATTATCTATTATAAGTTTTTTTTCTCTAGTATTTAACTTACTTGTGTGCCACAATCTCTGGTTAATTTTTCGTTTATCTCTGATTTGAAAGTGACTCGATCGAGACTCGAGACTCGAGACTCGATCGAGACTCGATCGGTTCAGTTGACTCGACGGTTCGATTTTCCGGTTCGCCAACCTCCAGCTAATCTTGCAAGACGTCGTGCTCTCCTGAACTCATCACTGGCTCTACGCTCAGATTTAAAAGGGTTGTGGCTACTGCGTATTCCTCTGTCGATTTACCAGTTTGACGATCAAGTGTAAGAAGGGCTTTTGCCACTGATCGTTTAAGGCAATCTTTCTTGCACCTCGCTTTGTCTGCTTCTCGTTCGCAAGATGCCTTCCGTTTACGATTGAGTCGCGACACCTAAGCATAATAGACATACTAATTCCAAAGACAAAACAATGATATAAAATAACGACTGAATTGACTTACCCTTTCTTTACTTGCTACAGCAGATATGGGATGACATGACCTTATCCACCTTTGCCTTCTCTCCTTCTGTCTAACTGTCCCCGGAAAATGGAAAAACTTGACCGGGTCGCCGTTAACGTTTCTTACCCAGGAGTTGGGGTATCGTAAATCATTTTTGCAGGTGCCATAAGCGCATCTCTTTGTCGTAGCCATTATGTTTAAGTGTACACTTAGTAAACAACTGCAATCGTACACGTTCAAAGAGTTAAAATCGGTTTTATTTTTAGGAATTAAGGCTTCCTCGCTTTCTAGAGCGATTCGTGGGCACTAATTTCCTGGCAGAAGGGGGTTTATTTCACAATCTACGTACTTAACACCCTGAAAATACCTGATCAGATACATCACTGTAAGCAGAACTGGTTCGATTATTTCGTGCCGCAACGCTTCCTGTGACATTATTCGCATCTGCTTCAACGGCAGCGAAATGACAACTTGCTTGATAAACGATGAATTAAATGAGAAAAGAAAGATGCCAATTTTGAGCGGAGAAACGTTTCTTGAAAGTGGGAAGTTATTAAGGAAAAATTGCCAAAGCCGAAGTACGGACACATGTGCTGCGCGCTCCACTCACTGTCCGAACTTTCGGGGTTTGTTTACATCAAAAGTCACGTGACACTACACGTGAACTCTAAAGCCTAAAAGGTGAATTATGAGAAATCTTGAATGACATATATTCATGCGAAATGTGGACGGGGATGTGCTCTTTCGTTCGCGTAAGGGGGTGGGGGGTGGGGGGTGGGGTAAGGCTCTGTAATATTCTTACGATCCCCCCCCCCCCCCCCCCCCCATGGATACCCCTTTTAATCTCTGTCGGCGACGATCGATCTCTAAATGTTATTTGAGAAGCATGGTAAGTTATCAGCAATGAACTTGAAAACAACAGCTTTTTAAAAATTTTTTCAGCTCTATATCCATACCAGAAATTTACTGAAAACAATATCAGTGTCATTTTGTCTTGCTTATCTTTTACAATCGTATATTTTTCACCTCTATGTAATCTGCCGAGGAAAGATATTCAATTAACGGAAAAGTGACATTTTGATGGCAAAACCCACTGAGAGAATTGACAGCTTAATGGTGAAAACTGCTTCAAAGTTTGCGATTATTTAATGGGGTCACTATGCGTAAGCTGTTTGTCTTGTTTTGTTTTGTTTTTTTTTTTGCATTATCGAGCATCTGGTTTATATAACACTAGATATGGCTGGCGTTGGTAAACGCAAAGTAATGCAGAAGGGTGTTTTTGCATATAAAGGTGATGAGAAATGTGTTAGTTATAAAAACTTGGTTAAGAATATATGAAGGTCATATATTTGAACTGCGGATAAAGACATGAATGAAAGTGATCTTCGCAGTGATGTGCACTACTTAGGCAGTAGTGAAAATAAGGCCTGAAAAAAATTCAGGCCTGTACGGGATTTGAACCCATGACCTCTGCGATACCGGTGCAGCGCTCTACCAACTGAGCTAACAAGCCAACTGGGAGCTGGTCATGATGGTGGTTCTAAATAAACCCGTGAAGTGATGAATAGATGGTTAAGAATATATGAAGGTCATATATTTGAACTGCGGATAAAGACACCGCTGCACCACCAATTTTTTTCAGGCCTTATTTTCACTACTGCCTAAGTAGTGCACATCACTGCGAAGATCACTTTCATTCATGTCATTTCATTATAAAAACTTGTTGCAACGTTTCAATATTAATGCTTGCAAAATGTCTCTGAATTAATCAAAAAGTATATTTCTCTGTAAAGATAGTATGAGTCTTTGCTGTTTGATTCATCTCTCATTGATGAGGGGCCCTTTTACTGCATCATCGAACATTCAAGGCCACTTATCGCCGCGCTCGCAGTTTACAGTGCTCTTGGAGTTGTGACATAGCCGCAATAAAAGAGACTAAATCCATCGCATTTTTTACTCTTGTTTAATTAGTTTCACACTTTAACGTCACTGAACTTGCAATGATTTTACATTTAATAATGGTGACATGTCGTCGCCGAAACGTCCTGTTTAATTATTAAAGGTCGTAATAAAGCCGCAACATGTTTTATCTAAAACACGAACTAACATATTCTCTTAATTTACGTCTTTCATATTCCAAACAAATTGGCAGGGGCGAGATAAAAAACGTAAAAGCATGATGATAAATACAACGCATCATCGTCCATATATTTATTCAAAGTAAGAATCAGGTAAGAACTCTGATCGATGATAAATATATTTTTTGTCCTGCTACAAACGCACGAAATCATAGAGCTAAGACGTCGTTAGGGCCAACCGTTTTTTTGAAATTGTGCTCCTGACTATAATGAAAATTTGTAGATCATAGAGAGGGAAATATAAAGTGAGCATAAAAACCAGGGAACGAAGAAGTCTTACGGTTTAAAGCGAAAAAGAGACAAGAAACAAAAGAAAAACTTGAAAATGGAGTATCGGAAACCTTTTGCATTCGTAAAATAAAGTGGATTGCGTTTCCTATCAGTGAAAAAAACTTATCAGTAATTAGAGGCTGAAAATTCTAATGAAGTTTAAAAGCCAACTAAACATAAATTTGGCAAATATGACGTGCTATATACTTTTATTTCCTCCGTTTTTACCAGTTATTAGACAATTGATTTGACTTGTTATGGACTTGCACGAAATTTGAGTACATTTTACCAGGCTAGTTGATCCAGGTGTTGTCTTGTCGTTTGAATAATTGAACGAGAACAGCCCCAGGTTCGCCTCTATGCATAACAAGATGATAGTTGGTTCTACATTTAAAAGAGGAAATATAAAAATAAAATAGACAAAAAAAAGGGAAAGGAGTTCAAATTGGACAAGTTAGACAACTGAGTTGGAGGCAAAAAAAACGTATATATGAGAATAATATGATAAAGAGAATCCTCATAATTGTCAGACTAACATGTCGTGGATACACAGCCGTGCCTATGTAAGGATTAAACCATGGTGGCTTCTCAGGAATTAAATAGGACTTGCGCGCGCGCTTTATTTTGAGAAATTTTCTTCTGCACACCTCGTGGAATAAGTCAGATAACTATCAGTTGTCATGAGTGCGAGCTAAAAAGTTCAGTTAAAAGGAAGCCTCCCTGGGAGCTCGTCATCGTTCGCATTCGGTAGTTCTCTAGCAAACTTGATAAACTTCGACTGAGGCCGTTACAATAAAAACATTGCCTAAGGCCATCGCGGTAGTTCTTGCTGAAGATAAAACAAATGCAGGGATTAACTGCACTCCATGAATGCACAAGAAATTCATAAATAAACGGGAGAATTGTCTGAAATGCACAAATGGGTGGCGATTCCCCATTCCACAGAAAAATTTTAAGAAATAAATAGATAAGCGGAAGAGTCATGCAGGAAACGAAGGAGATCATAATGGCCATTGCCAATCTGACAATTTTCCTTAGCTGTTGATCTCGATGGCCTTGGTGACAGGACAATTTCTCTTTAGTTTTTTTGTTCTTTTTTCTTATTGTCCATGCGATAATACCATACAGAATAGCCAGGACACAAATGGGAATGGGGATGAAAGTGATAAAAGTTGCCGTAACAAATCCTCTGTGCGTTTTCACGTGGTCGAATGCTGGTCCCCAATTCATGATACAATACGTTTCATTTTCGTAGGGGATCAGTTTGAAGCTGTAGAAATAAGGTGCGTGGATGGCGATGGCGACAAACCACGTGCTTAGAATGCTGATCAATCGTACTTTTGAGGAGATAAGTTTGGCCTTCAGTGGAAAGACGACAGCGATGAGCCTCTCTATGGAGATCAAAAGAAGGCTTCCTATAGAAACCACAAGAGAAACATCTGGCAGAAAGTAGGCAAGTTTGCATAGAATGTTTCCCAGCAGCCACGGGCGATCAACTTTCCAGGATTCCGAGCCTGAAATGATCTCAACGATCTTCACAGTCATTATGGTCAAAGGCATGAAGAGGTCAGATACAGCCATGTTGAAAACTAAGTAGTTGATGGATCTTCGTAGCTGCTTGTTCTTGTAAATAACTACAAGAATAGAGATATTTCCGAAAAACGAGACCAGGAAAATGAAAATATAAGCCACCGCTTTCGTTGTTACCTCTACAGCGGAGTCGGCCGTCTCACAAACTTGATATGAGTTATTAGAAGCTGCATGGCTGGTTGTATGTGAGCTGTTTTTGGAGAACATTTTTACGGTTGTGTTCATAGTCATAACTTGTTTTGATTATCGTCAATCCACGAGAGAGCTATCGCTTTTGTGAAAGGAGCATTGAGTTTCGTTTTGAAGGATTAAAGGATGGGTCCTATTTATTTGAGAACTGAGTCGTTCCCTTTTGAAGTAATTTATTTAAATGAATAGAAACAAATGATGGATGAATGCAAATATTCATGAGCAAGCTGACATAGTAATTACCATTGACGTTGAAAATAAAGTTCCTCACAAAAAGGACTTTCCTTAAATAGATCAAGAGCAAATGAAAGGGGAAAAAATGGAAAATATGATTGTGGACCATCAAAGGAAACGTCGCACGACTTTTTTTCGGCGCAATCCAACCCGCGTTTGAGCGACATTTACAAATACATAGCTAGATTTTAGCTTCTTATAGTTAGCTGACCTTTCTAGTGTGCTTTAATAAAATAACAAATTAAATTTCTTATTCCATGAGGCTCGCGGGAAAAATTTATCCTCTTGTGGCGCTCAATTTTCGTCTTTCGGCATTATTTCACGTAATATCAGCAACTGACGTGTTCGATTCAGTCTGACAGTTTAGGCGACACCCTTTACCATGTTTTATTGATTTTCTGTCGCCATCATATTCCTTTCCACCCCCAACTTGTCTCACATGCCTCATTGATATTCAAATTTTTGGCAGGTTCATATCCAGCCTCTACAACTATTACGGCACAGGTCATATTAGGCTTCAATGGGGGAAGGAAGGATAAATATCGCATGACGTTTGCCAAAGCCATGTTCATTTAGCAACATCCGATGTTGCTTTCAATTTTATTGAAATTTTCTACCACTAATTACTCAACAGTTTTCTTTCAAATGACATGCAAGCTACCTGTTCGTTTAATTAAGTGCATTCTTTTGTTTTACTTTTATTCTAATTTAGTTTCACACTCTCCTTTCTTTATATAACGTCTAATTTTACATTGATAATGTCGTCGCCGAAACATCATGTTTTAATCTGGCTACATTTTGTTTTTAAAAGTCGTGATATGGCCGCAATATGTTTTGAAAACACTAGCCAATATACCCTCTTAATTCACGTCTTTCATGTTCCAAAGAAAATTGCAGGAGCGAGATAAAAAGGACCGAAAAGCATGATGATAAATACACTGCATCGTCGTGCATGTACTTACTAACGCACCCAAAATAAGAATTAGATAAGAACTCCGCTGGTTTATAAATGTATTCTTTGTCCTGCTACAAAAACTCATAATCATAGAGATAAGACGTTGCTGGGGCCAACCAGTTACCTGAAATTATGCTCATGACTAAAGTGAGAGGTTGTAGATTATAGAAAGGAAAATATATAGTTGATATGAAAACCAGAGAAGGAAGAAGCCTTGCGGTTTATAGCTAAAAATAGAGAGCAAACAAACAAAAAAAGTTGAAAATGGGACATCGTAACTCCTTGTAACATTTGTAGGCGAAGGTGGATTGCGTTTCTATGAAAAAACTTATCAGTAATTAGTAACTGCAAATTCTAATGAAATTGAAAAGCCAAATAAACATCAATTTGGCAAACATCACGCACTATTTACTCTTACTTCCTCCGTTTTTACCAGTTATTAGACAACTGACAGTTGCGTAGAAGTGTTATAGACCTTTATCCAGGTGTCCTCTTCTTGTTTGAATAATTGACCAAGAATAGCCCTCGGTTCACCTCTATGCATTACAAGATGATAGTTGGTTCTACAATAAAAGAGCGAATATGAAAATAAAATAGACAAAAATAAGGGGCAAGAATTGGGGAATTCATAATTCAGTTTTAGGGACCCAGTTCAAATTAGACAAGTTAGACAAGTGGAGGCCAAAAACAAAATGTATATATGAGAATAATATGGTAAAAAGTATCCTCATAATCGTCAGACTAAATCGAAGATGTCTACTCTGATATCAACTGGCGTTGGTCAGAAAGACTGCAATTAAGCACTACGAGGAAATAAAGAATTGGTCTACGCTTATTGTGCGTATATTGAGTAGGAGATACACGGGGGAAGTTTGGAGAGCACGAGGGAAGCGAAGGAGTTACTCGAGGCGCAGCGAAATTAAGCCTGAAAGTCTTGAAACCTCGCAGCTAAACTCAACGGGAACTTTCAGCCGAAGTGTAACTGCACGCCGTGCGTGCATGAGGATTATACCACGGTAACTCCTAAAGAATTAGATAGGACTTTCGCGCGCGCTATATTTTGAGAAATTTTCTTCCGCGAAACTCGTGGAATAAGTCAAATAACCATTTATTTTTATGAGAGCAAGCTAAAACGTTCAGTTAAAAGGAAGCCAAATTCTCGGTATTATGATATGCAAATAATTATTACATCATCCCTCATAGCAAAAAATGCGAGTGGAATAAGTGGCTCAATCGTATCTCTGCCGCTAAGATCTGCACGATTGAATCGACCATCTGACTTAAAGAACAGATTCATCGTGACACGAGACTATTGTCCCCATGGTTCTTGTGGTTAAGTGTGTGGCACTAAGTCCATCCTCAGTGTTCCTCTCAAAATCAACTTAACATTGCTAGACATCTGTGTCAAACTTCTAAGTTCGATGTGCACAGTTTATGATATTCTACCGGTTGGACGTCGTCATCGCTTTAATTATCAGTTACCACATAAAGTTACAACTATCTGAGTCAAGCTTTAAGGGTTCGAGGTGCATACCCAAAGATTTTACTTCTGCTTTTCTGAGTTAGGATTTTAATAAATAGCGAGCTCAAGCGTTTCTGCTGTACGAGATAATGTGTACGCTACTTGAGTGGATCTGAAGAGAGCTGTCTCCGTAGGAGCTTGTCATCGTTCGCATTCGATAGTTCTCCCGCAAACTTGATAACCTTCGACTGAGACCATCACAATGAAAACATTGCCTAAGGCCGTTGCGATAGTTCTTGCTAAAGGTAAAACAAATGCAGGGATTAACTGCACTCCATGAATGCAGCATAAAGTAAGAAATAAATGGGATAATTGTTTGAAATGCACAAACGGGTGGCGATTTCCAATTCCATAGAAAAATAAGGAGAAATAAATAGGTAAGCAGAGGAGTCATGCAGGTAACAAAGGAAATCATGATGGCCATCGTCATTTGGACAATTTTCCTCAGCTGCTGATTTCGATGGTTTTGACGACAAGACAATCGCTCTTTACTTTTATTGTTCTTTTTTCTTATTGTCCATATGATAATGCTATATACAATAACCAGGATAATTACGGGAATGAGGGTAAAAGTTATAAACGATGCCGTAACAAATCCCTTGTGTGTTTTCAGGTGGTCGAGTGCTGGTCCCCAATTTAAGATACAATACGTTTTATTTTCGTAGAGGATCAGTTTGAAACTGTAAAAATAAGGTGCGTGGAAGAAGATGGCGACACACCACGTGATTAGTATGCTGATCAATCGTACTTTTGAGGAGATAAGTTTGGCCTTCAGTGGAAAGACGACAGCGAAGAGCCTGTCTATCGAGATCAAAAGAAGGCTTCCGATGGAAACCAAAAGGGAAACATCTGGCAGAAAGTAGGCAAGTTTGCATAGAATGTTTCCTAGCAGCCACGGACGATCAACTTTCCAGGATTCCGAGCCTGAAATGATCTCAACGATCTTCACAGTCATGACGGTCAAAGGGTTGAAGAGGTCAGATACAGCCATGTTGAAAACGAAGTAGTTGACGGATCTTTGTAGCTGCTTGTTCTTGTAAATGACCACAAGAAGAAAGATATTTCCGAAAAACGAAACCATGAAAATAAAAATATAAGCCAGAGCTTTAGCTGTAACCTCTACATCGGAGTCGGCTGTTATTTCACAAGCTTGGTCGGAATTACTCGAAGCTGCATGGATGGTTATCTGTGTACTGTTTTCGGATAAGAATGTCATGGTTGTGTTCACCGTTATAATTTTCTCTGATGTTCGTCAAATTTACGAAAAGGCTATACAAAGTTCTTAACACGATCACTTGTTTAAGTCGCAGCACTGAGTTCGTTGAAGTCGCCGTATGGTCTGATCAAAGTTCTAAGGATGGGTTTTAAAGTTCATTTAAATACATAAATACAAATAAATGACAGATGAATACAATTAAATGGGGACAAGGCTGACAACGAATCGAAAGCAGTCATGATTAACGTTAAATAGAAATTACCCCGCAAAAGAGACGATGTATATAGACTGTCGAATTTAAAGGCTAATGGATGGGTGACTTATTTGCCATATATAATTCTAGAACTGTCTTCTTATAACTCCATGGTAATGACTTTCCCTTGAGATAAAACAAAAGCTGATAAAAGGGGAGCAGATGGAAAGTCTTATTGAAGACTATTTAAGTCTGCTGGATCAAGGACGCCGTGTTTTTTTTTTCTTTTAAGGTTTTATTCATAATCTTAGGATATAGATTTTTTTCTTCATGAGGCAGAGCTTTTTGCCAAGGGCTGGGCAGTTTTGAGAGAATTACAATTTATGCACAATTTTTTTTTTATTTTATTAATTAGGTTCTTCTCTTTCGAAGTTTCTATATAGTGTGTACATCTGGTGGCAACAGTCACGAAAATAATAATGATAAAAAATAACACTCGGCGACCTATAGTTTTATTAGAGGATATCAACACTGATTTTTCTTTATAAGCGGGGAGAAGTTGTCCGCAGACGAACTTGATATTGCTAATCTTGACATTGCCGTGTTGTACACATGAAGAATTTCGGCATCTCGAGGAGTGATAAAGGACTCTTCTTCGTCGGAGCTACCACTGCTTTGTACACTCACTGCACTTAGGGTCCAGGCTGGATCTTGAGGACTCGTGAAGATCGTCTTAGGCATTGCTGCAAAACCTGGACTCGGCTCAGCGTAGTGTATAGTCTTCAGAGGCTGTCTGTCACAAACAAATATTTTTAATTTTTATTTATTTATGTTGCTTAGCCTTGTAATCAAATTAAAACTTCATTTATTACTCACAGAGAAGATAAAGTGAACATATAATGAATGTTGTGTACTGTCACGAAACACCTATAAGTTTTCAGCCCGTACCTCCTCAGAAAAGATATTTCTACAGTTTTAAGCATACCTTAACTTGTACGTTTTTTCAGCAGCATGTGTTTATGTACATTCCTCTTCAGGAGCAAACAGTACGTGTAGAATTCGTATCTGCTTTATGTTTTTTACGACAGGGTGAACATATAGCTAATGGAAAGATAAAAGAAAAGTAATCAAAAATACCCTATAAGACAAGCACTGGAAAATAAGAACATTTTTATGACAAAGAAATCCTCCAAAAGTTGTGTGTTTTATTCTTACGTGAGCTTATCGGCACAGATATATGAAACAACTGAGACACCTCCTTGGCCATGGTAGGGTTGATCACGTCACGACTTTTGACGCTGGTAGGTGGTCCTTTGTGCCCTGAATACTGACACAGCTTTGAAAGTCTCCAGTACTTGCCCATACCATGGCGATAGCGAGCACAAACAGGTAATGTTTTTACTTCTTCATGAGACAAACGGTCGAGGCCAGCCCTTTGCAGGATGACCTCGTATTCTTTCAGGTTTGCTAGCGACAAAAGACAATTTTTTAGATGTGTAGTTACATCATCTCGACATTCATACAGAAACACTGTCTCCGTGCGACCACGTGAGGATCCGCAGTCCAGGAGACCCTCTTTTGACAAAGAACAGGCATCCGCCATGATTACTTGGTTGTTTCTATTTTTACGTCCACTAACCCCTGTAAGCGCTGACCCGTAACGTCTGTTGGAATGTAACGAAATACATGCAGCCCACCTGACAACGTTGTCGTTGTCAGCCCACCAAGTACTAAATGGACACTATCTGAGGCTAATTTTCACCTGAATTCATCATCATTCATGGCAAGAATATAAAACTGTCTCACTTCAGGATTTCTGGCGGCGGAAGAGTTTTTTTTTTTACTTATATTTTACGTATTTGCTTGGATTCCGCTGTTATTTGGAGAAATGAGTGCTGTCACACGATAACATTTTCAAGATTCAACACCTCAGCGGATGGTAAATGTAAATTATTTTCTTTTTCTACCTGTTTTTCATCTTCCTTTCTATTTTAATACCAGATCATTCTATCTAGGATAGTATTTGAGCGCTTAGCAAGGTTTAAAGTGACATTTACCACGCTATCCATGTACGTATTGACAACAGAGAAGTGTTTCATCGAAGTAGCTACATAACGGTAAACACTGCAACTTTGAACGCTTCGTACAAGGTCAATATACTTTGGCCGAAAGATGTTTTTCCAGAAACGTAATGAATATCCTTCTACTTTCTGATTCATCGCTATGATTGCTTTCAACAGTGTTGGATTTTGTAGAAATAGTTATTTAAAATCATCTCCAACGCTCTATCTAATTTGATATGCAATATTGGAAAATTTATTTTTCATTCGCTTGTGCAGTTTTTCGATATTTATCGAATGATAGTACATTAAAAGGCCTTTTTCTTCATAACTGCGTAGTTTTCTCATTATTTTGTGTTGCGATAGTGATTTTTGAACCGGTTTTTGAAAGGGCATATTTTGGGACAGATTTTGTTGCTATCAAACGTAACAAGTTCGCGACTAGATATTTTTGGTTTGAAGCAAAAGAAATACATTTTTAAAAAGTATTAGGTAACCTCTAATTGGAAGATAAAAATCGGCCGATTTTAATTTTTAGCCAGAAATCATCGGTCGTTTCCTAGGCGCAGGGGCTCTTAAAGGTTCATGATCGTTAGTTTTAACAGCACCTCTTAGTTTCGTTGAAGTCACCGTTTTGTCTGACCAAAGTTTAGTGAGGGTGGTTTCTATTTATATGAAAAGTTTTTGTCTTCAAGTTCTCATTCCAATTAACAAGACATTAATGCAAATATGTGTGGGCAAACTAGACACATTAAGCAATAGTAACGTTAAAAATAAAGTATTGCTCTCGTCCCACAATATAACAATATCGATTTCCCATTGAATTAAAACAAAAGACGATATAAAGAAGCGGGGATTTTAACTTGCAATTATGATAATTGCAAGTTTTCCTTTTTTTCTTCAGATCGGTTTTTTTTTTTTTTTTTGCTGAGAGCAAAATAACTCGTAGCTTAGAACATGTAATCACAAGTTATGCTCATTGCTTTGTTTAATTTTTTCCTCAAAGTTAAAGTTTGAATATTGGTTGTAAAAATACCCACAAAGAACACCTAAGAATAATTACAAATATATATTCTGCTTAGAGTATTACAGTTGCATAAGAAGAGATTTCCGTAACAAGAGGCCTCTAGGCCTTCCTCTTGAGCAAAAAAAAAAAAAAAAAAAAAAAAAACTGACCTTTGGGGGATTTAAAACAAAACCAACCATAGACAATTATGGTCGGTCGGCTTGTTTGATACTGCAGATAGTTCTAATCACAATTTTCCAGATATAATTAAATATAACTTTGGCGGTGGTAAAACTTGCACATCTTGCAGCCTACCTTTTTTTCTTTTTGACCTTAATAAGCTCATAAATTTACATGCTATGGTTATTTTTCCTTTATTTTATTGTTGGTTGGTCATTCAAAACGTTAACTATCAGGCATGCAAGAGTGTCTGTTTTGCATTACACAGCAGCAAGGTTAAAATCTTTGTGAGCTCAATATAAAAACAAGCAATTCTTCTTAATACGATGTCATTATCAAATATCTCTCCTTTCTTACCGTGTCAAATCAAGAATAATCCACAGCTACGTAATCTAGAGGAGAGAAAGAGGTTTTTTTTTATTATCATTTGCGAGCAAGTGACTATGAGATGGAAAGAACCTCCCAGAGAATCAATAGCTAAATGGTGGAATAGAAAATTTTGATGTAAAGTTTGTGATAATACAATAGGGTAGCTATACGAAGCTGGTTTGTCAAATAACTGGTTTCATGGAGACGTATATTTAATAATTACTCATCGTAATGGACTTTTTAAGTATATACCACATAGACACCAAGTATTAGTTTATCTCTTTCAATATCACCAAAAATGATCGGAAATTAAAGTCTTTAGCGCAATTTTGTCTCAAAGGCTGCTCGGCGGTGAATAATACTAGCTATTAACTTCCGAATTAGCAAATCAGCGCCGCGAAAAGCGCTATTCACCTGCGTGGCGCATACTAACTTAGTTTAATAGATGGAGCCGGTGTCACAGTGGATTTGGACCCCCTTGGTCCAAATCCGTTAGCGGATATGGACCCCGTTACGCAGATTTGGAACCCCCCAACTAACTTTCCTTTTAAGCATCCTTTGTATCATACTTAGTTACTAATTGTATTTGCAAGCTTTTTTGTCGATGACAACATTTCCTTAATAATGGTAAAAGTGGAGACTATTACATCGAACTCAATCTTATTTTCTAATTTTAACGATTACTAACTGTTGAGGGATCCGAAATAACACCTTAACAATTACTAAGACGTCTAGAGTCTGGCAATCTGCAGACAATGCAGAGCCACTCACCCTCCGAGGCAGTCTTAAATCCCTCGCAGCTCATGTGTAACCTTTCCTCGCACAACTCGCACTGTACCATGCCGTCCTAACACTCGGGCATTGAACAATGACAAAATAAATTAGTGTCACAAGTTTGAAAAGGTTCAAAAACGACCTCTCTACAGACATTAAACTAAATTCTTGCCCATTTTCCCTTCGTCAAAAGAAACATTTGGGGGGTCCAAATCTAGGGGGGGTCCAAATCGCTGGGACACCGGCGTTGGTAAACGCATAGTGATGTTTAAGGGTTTTTTCACTGATATAGGTGGGAAATTTATTTCTCATCAAAACTAATTTCAAATTTTTAAATGCTACCGGAATCATTAAAAATTATATTTCTTTATCAGTACGAGATGAAGATGTATTCAGTTAGTTCACAGACAAAATATGGAAACTTAAGCTGAAATATTTTTCATAGCAACGTGATCAGAGGAGACCCTTCTATTCGAAAAAATTCCCTACTTTGTACATAGAATTCTCAAAATGCATTTACACTCTGAAACAATTCTTGCAGTTTCTCCTGAGATTTAGTACACGGAACCCAACGAACTAGCCCTCCTTCTGCAAATTTGTTTCCGTCATTAACGAATAAGTTTGGTAGAAGGGGGCCAAATCTGCGAGGGGGGATCCATATCCGCTGGCGGATTTGGACCGGGGGTCTAAATCCGCGGGGGTCCGAATCCGCAGTGACACCGGGATGACGTATCGAGTCATTTGAAGTACTACCAGCTATCCCGCGAAAATTACAAGTTAATTTTGTTTTGTTCCGGTCATTTTGACCACGATATGGAAAAAGTATAACAGTTATTGGTATGTTCTAAGCATCCGAACACTTTAAGAAACATTGGAAATGCGGTGAAAGTACTTGTTAACAACCACTGCACAAGGGAAATGTGAGGCAGTGAAAGAAAGCTAGACTGACTGAAGATGTTTTCGAAGTTTTCGGAATTAAAGTTGTAGTCGGATCACATGGGTAATATATTTGCAATTTCTCGAGAGTGAAGGCTATTATTTAACTAAAGATTGATTCGTAAGTGCCTATCTAGGCTATCTGCACCAGTAGACAAAACCAGAATTCTCTTGACAAAATCAAAGGACAAATTGTGTCATGACGAATTTTTGTCTCGATTTTTGCATCCGCTTAAAATTTCAAAACTGTCAAACTTCGTCAGGGCTTGATCTGCTCATGAGACCAGCTGGCATAGTTTACCAATGGACTCAATCTCCAGTTTCAGGATTCATCTTAAGTCGTTTCAAAGTTTTAAAATCCATGAGTTTCTCGACAAAAGAAAGTTGCCTTCCAGGTAAATTTTAGTGAGTTGAATGACAAGCTGGTGGCGGTTTTTACGACAAAAGGCGTCGAAAACTTAGTCTCCTTTCACTGCCTCACATTCTTCTTTTTGCTCTGGATGCTAGAAAAATACTTTTACCACATTCCCAGTGTCCTCTCAGGCGTTCTAATATTTAGAAAATACCAATAACTGTTTTATTTTTTCCAAATCAGGGCTGAAAAATCCAAAGCCACTCCAATCTTTGCTTTCCATCAATCAAGTAAACATTTTAAATGATAAAATTATCTTTAAAATGTAAAATTCTTCAGTCCATTTCAATAGCTTTCGATTCTAATTCCTTACACTAACTAATTTTGGTTCCAACTTGTAGAACCCGCGAAACAAGTCATATGACAAGGTGAAAAATTTGCACAACACGTCATGCATTAATTTTGATGGTCGCAAGGAAATGTCGAGATTGTCGCTCAAAACCGTTGTGGTCCATAAGAACGTCATATCATTAATGACGGGAACAAATTTGCAGAAAGGAGGGCTAGTTCATTGGGTTCCGTGTACTAATTCTTGGGAGAAACTGCAAGGATTGTTTCAGAGTGTAAGCGCGTTGTTTTGTAAATATAAACGCTGTAACCTATTTTTACTCGTTTTTGTGTCCTTTTAAGCAACGCGATATGTCTGTTATGATCTGAGTGCCAAATTTTATTCTTTAATTTTGATCTTTTCCACACTGTGCGTAGTTCATGACCTGATATTTCAACATAAATTATCGAGAAGGCGCCTTCCGATCACCTTTGTCTCCTTTGTAAGTCACGGAAGCGCGCAAGCGTTACGACCGATCATATTTCGGCAACGTTTTAGGACAACTCGGCACTTACCTCCATTCAGTTGCTATGAAAACCAAAAATCTTCAACGTAGAAGATGAACGAACGAAGTTTGAACGGACAAAAGGAGATCTTGTCAATTTTCAGAATCATGCAAATGATCTTTGACCCGAGCGCAATTGAGCAAACACATGGATTTGCGTTGTTTTTAAGCAGTTGGTGGATGGAAGCTAGAGAGATACCCGCGGGTCTAAGGCAATCTGTGACCTCATTGGTGTATAAACTATGCACTGATATAATTTTCAGCCCGATTAACGCCTACATTTTGAGAATTCTATCGTACAAAGTAGTGAATTTTTGATGCAAATTAAGGTCAATGAGAAGGGTCTCCTTTGCCGATCACGTTGGTATGAAAAATATTTCAGCTTAAGTTTCCATATTTTGTCTGTGAACTAACTGAATACATCTCGTAACTTGTAGCAAGATATAATTCCGTGAGCTACATTGTTGCGGTCGCTGCGTGCTGGACAAAATTTTTGAAATTTACACTTTCGATCGCTGTCCACAGGGGTGGTCTGGCCAAAAATCATTTTTGGCCTGTGGCGACACAAAAAAGGAGAATTCCAGAACAACTAAACCCTGTTCATGGGCAAAATTAAAAGAAAACTTTTTTCCGACGGAAAGTCGAGAGGACCGCACTTAAATCGTCTCATTGTCAAAAAAAACTTTTCTAGATGATGCATGCATGTATATTGTATTTCACGTAGATTTGTTTTTAGATATAGCCTTGGGCATTGAAATAACTGTCCTTTTCGCCATTATACCCATCGTTTAGAAAACGTTCACCTTGGGATTTCCCCTTTTGGATTCTAAGTGAAAGCGAGATCTAAAGTAATGTTTATTTCGCAGTTACAACTTCCTCACAAACATTCAATGTTGACACTATTGCCATTCCTTTTCACCACGAGCAAAACAATAGATTTTAAAACATATTGACGGAGTGAAACTTTTCAGTTCACACATTTAACATCATGCCGAACCTTCAGTATTCAGAACGGCTTTGTTAAAGCAAATGCATGGCGCCTTTAAAGAATAAAGTCAGTTCAAGTGAAAATTCAATTCTAGCTCATTCAACCGAGTATACCTCGGGAGTACTAAAGGTTCATGATCGTTTGTTTTAACAGCACCATTTAGTTTTGTTGAAGTCACCGTTTTGTCTGACTAAAGTTTAGTGAGTGTGAGTTTTATTTACATGGAAAGTTTTTGTCTTGATATTATAATTCCAGTCAACAATACATTAATACAAATAGGTGTGGGAAAACCTGAAACAGTAATCAATAGTAATTTGAAAAATAAAGTATTGCTCTCGTCCCCCGTCATAACAATATCGACTTCCCACTGAATTGAAACCAAAGACGATGTAAGGAAGTGGTTATTTTAATAATTCTAAGCTTTATTTTTTTTCCACAGATCGTTTGTTGTTGTTGTTTTTTCTTGGCTGAGAAAGTTAACTATCAGGCATGCAACAGTGCATGTTTTGAATTAGAAAACAACTGTTTTAAAAAAATTTGTGAGCTCAATGTCAAAACAAGTTATTTTTCTTATACGATCAGTCAGTATCAAATATCTCTCCTTGCTCATCGTGTAAAATCAGGTATAATCCGCAGCTACGTACTCTAGACGAAAATGATTTTTTTTATTAACAAGCAAGTGACTCTGTGATGGAAATAACCTTCCAGAGAATCTATGAATGATTTTCTATATCACTTCTGCTGTGCGCAATCCGAATATCTTGCTATAAGTCTGCCATTATCGTGCTACGCTCAATTACACACCTAAATCTTTAATAACTCAACGATCATCAAACCCTGAGTTTAATTACTAAATTCGAAAGTAAAGTATCACAAGATTAACTGACAGGGCGTCTGTGGGGATTGTTACTTAACAACATGCTCTCGAATAGAGTAAAAAATTATAGATGACGGAAAAGGGAAATATCAAGTCTCATTAAAGAAACAGGGAAGGAAGAAGCCTTAGAATAAATAGCGAAAAAGAAAAGAGTAAACAAAAGAGAGGTAGAGAGAAAAAAATTGGGCATTGAGACTCTCTTTACATTAGCCTCAGGTGCTGTGCATGTCATGTGAAAGAAAGTTGATCAGTAATTATTAGCCGAGAAATGTAAAAAACATGAACATGGCTTTGAAACATGAACATGGCTTTGGTAAAAGTCACGCGATGTTTACGTTTCTTATTTTCTCTGAAGTGTATTATCACCTGTGCAACAACAGATGTGGAGGCGTGAATGGACGCCTAAATTGTCAGACCGAATCGAAAATATCAGCTGCTGATAAAATGGGGGGAGGAAAATTAAACCCTACAATGAAAAAAAATTTTCTTTCGCAAATATTATGGAATACTTCAAAGAAACTTTTTTTTTTTTAATTTTTTATTTTTTATTTTTATGAAAGCGCGAATGGGAGGCCAGTTAAAAAGAAGCCAAAAGGTTCAGTTATGTATATGCTTGCTTGAATATGGGTTTTTATCACTTTATTAATTAGAAGAAGTTTTACATTTATCTACATTAATTTTTTTAAACATGCAAATGATTCTCAGATCATCCATACTAAAGGCAAGAGCTACATTATTAACAAAAATTTATGACCTTGCAATAAGAAACCATCAAACGAAGAGAACAGATATATCGCAATATGAGCAAATGGTTCATGTGGTTAGGTGTTTGGCACTTAGATCTTAATTGAACACTCCACAGTGTTCCCTGTGTGCATACCTAATGATTATCCTGAATATTTTCTTAGTAAGGATTTAAATACATAGATACATATATATATATATATATATATATATATATATATATATATATATATATATGTCGATGATAATTATATCATGCAGTTATATATATATATATAGATATAAAATAGGCTCCTGATAGTGCTCAATCTTTTCTGCTGTAGGAGATAGTGCGTATGCTACTTGAATAGTTCTGAAGAGAACTGCCTCTGCAGGAGCCCGTCATCGTTTGCATTTGGTAGTTGTCTTGCAAACTTGTTTTCTGCGACCGAGGCCATTACAGTGAAAACATTGCCTGAGGCCGTTGCGGTAGTTCTCGCTAAAAATAGAACAAATGCAGGGATTAACTGCACTCCACGAATGCAGCAGAAAGACAGAAATGAATGGAATAACTGTCTGAAATGCACAAATGGGTGGCGATTCCCAATTCCACAGAAAAATTGTAAGAAACGAATAGATAAGCAGGGGGGTCATGCAGGAAACGAAGGAAATCATAATGGCCATTGCCAATCTGACAATTTTCCTCAGTTGCTTATCTCGATGGTTCTGGCGACAAGACAGTTTCTCTTTAGTTTTTTGGTTCTTTTTCCTTATTTTCCACGCGATAATGCTATACACAACGGCCAGGACACAAATGGGAATGGGGATGAAAGTGATAAAAGTTGCCGTAAGAAATCTTCTGTGCGTTTTCATGTGGTCGAATGCCGGTCCCCAATTCAACTTACAATACGTTTCATTTTCGTCGAGGATCAGTTTGAAACTGTAAAAATAAGGTGCGTGGACGGCGATGGCGACAGACCACGTGCTTAAAATGCTTATCAATCGTACTTTTGAGGAGATAAGTTTGGCCTTCAGCGGAAAGACGACAGCGATGAGCCTGTCTATGGAGATCAAGAGAAGGCTTCCGATGGAAATTACGAGAGAAACATCTGGCAGAAAATAGACAAGTTTGCATAGAATGTTTCCCAGCAGCAACGGACGATCAACTTTCCAGGAACTCGATCCTGAAATGATCTCAACGATCTTCACAGTCATGACGGTCAAAGGGTTGAAGAGGTCGGATATAGCCATGTTGAAAACGAAGTAGTTGATGGATCTTCGTAACTGCTTGTTTTTGTAAATGACCACAAGAAGAAAGATATTTCCGAAAAACGAAACCAGGAATATAAATATATAAGCCAGAGCTTTAGCTGTAATCTCTACAGCGGAGTCGGCTGCTATTTCACAAGCTTGGTCGGAATTACTCGAGGCTGCATGGCTGGTTGCCTGTGTGCTTTTCTTGGAGAAATACCTCACGGTTGTGTTAACAGTCATTATATTCCTTGATACTCGTCAATCCACGAGTCAGCTATCCAAAGGTTATATTTGGGATGGTTTATTTTAACAGCAACACTGAACTTCGTTGTAGTCACTGTTTTGTTTGACCAAAGTGTTAGGGATGGGTCCAATTTATCTGAAAAGTCATTGTTTTGAAGTTAATTTCAATAGATGAATACAAATAAGTGTGGGTGAAGATGACAATGTAATCAATATTGGCATCAAAAGTGATCTACCCGCTAAAGGAACGACTTGCATTGGCCATTTCTATTAAAAGTTAATGACGGTTCTTTCACTTATTTGCAATAATTATGGAACTGGAAGGGGTTTAAAGGCAAAAATGTTATCCCACGACATAACAATATCGACTTTCCATTAAAATAACACAAAAGCAGATGTAAGGGAATTAAATGGAAAAGCTAACTGAAGACTATTAAAATATAGTTTGCAAAGGGGGCTGTGTTTTTCTCAGGTATTATTCATCAATTGTTTTGATACTCCTCAAGTCGGAAATTCTCTGCTAAGGAACACATAAGAATCAAGAGAATTACAAGTTATGTTCATTGCTTTTTTTGAAGTTTGAGTTTGAATATCGGTTGTAAAAACAACTAAAAAATACACATAACAATAATTTAAAAAATGTCCTGTTCGGTGTCCTCCACTTTAATTTCTTTGGTTTGAAAATTCTACCGAGGTAGAGACATTTGAATGAAAAGGCGGTCGCATAGGGCCATTGTAGGCGCAATTATTTTAAGTAAAACTGGAATTCATTTCGTGGCCTTGGTCTTAGTTAATGTACAGGTGTTATTTATGAAACCAATGACTAAACGAGCCGGTGCAAAGCAATCATTTCTTTAAGAGGAGAGAGCGAAGAAAACAAGTCATCCTACTCTTGAAGGCGTTAATGTAATAAAGTCTTTAATGTAATAAACAATTGGTTCATACATCAGCGTGTGCTCATCTAGATATGAAGCACGCGGAAGTTTGGAAAGCACGAAAGATGCGTAAGAGTTGCTCGAGGCATAGCCAAACTTCCCAAGTGCTTCATATCTCGATGGACGCACAGCTAACGTATGAACCAATCGTTTTATAACATTTTCAACCCGATGGTTTAAATGTTGTAAAAGGGTTGATATTCTCTCTGCTACGCTTCACCGCGTTAATAATTTTGTTTCAGCAAATTATTTCGCCACGCTGTAAACGATCTTGTCTTCGATTGGTAAAAAAACTGACAGGTGAATTCATGCGTGTAAGTGAACTTCATTTTCTGATTGAATACAAAATTCTCAAGGGATTTGTTTGTTGATGTCGTGAGCGTGCGCAATTGAAATATGAAGCACGCTCACGCAATTGAATTTGATTAGACAAATTTACGCGCTATGTTAGAATAAAATTTGGTCCTAAATGTAATAAAGTCCTAAATGTAAGAACATTTGGTCCTAAATGTAATAAGCCTCCAATGGAATCTTTTATCTGCGTTAGAGCATTGTCATTTATAGCGGACATTCACACTGAGATGTTAAAGTGACAGCGGTTGCACCAAAGAATCCTTTGACCGATATTTATGGCATATTGCGGGCTCGCTTGTGTTAATCAGCGTCTTTTTATTTTCCAGAGAAGTAGGTCGAGAAGCACTGGCTACAAACCCTTATACTGATGTGCCTTTGGCATCAAATTGACAGAAGTCAAAGTAATGAAAATGATGACCACTACCTCTCTTTTTTTATATCATTCGCTCAGACTCTTTAGTGCAACAGATTTTGACGATATACTTGTGTGATCAGTGCTGAAGTTAACACTTTATGAACCAAATTACAAGGAAAGGAAGTCCACCGACCTATTCGTTAGACAGATTCCGGGCTCGGAAGCGCAATGATTTTTTGTACTGTCTTCCCTTGCCAGATGTGTATGGGTCTGCATGAAATATTTTCATACGTTATATTGACCGAGCGTGAGGTCAAGACGGCTAGATATTGGCCGAGTTCTTTTGTTGCCCTTTCATGGGCCGAGGCAAAGTCGAGGTCCATAAAAACGCAGAAAAAGGCCGAGGTCAATATCCAGCCGTCTCGACGGAATAAGCTTGATCAAGAGAGAACATAAATTCCACAGTCAATCTACAGTTCTTAGTTCATTTTTTGTCTTCACTCTCCTACCCGCCGTGAGGGGAGAAATGAATAGATAAATAAATACATTAAGGAAAAAAGCTCAACAGTTTCCACTTGTAGTCATATGGTACATGAACTGATTACCAAGGTGGAGTGAAGCCATAGAGGGCTAAAAATGTAATATCCCAGCTTCAAAATTGAATAAATCAAGATAGTCATTCATACAAATGAAGTCAAATGCTTCATTAAAATCAAGTGACACTGAATAGCATTGATGTGCAAAATTTTAGTGACACTCATTATACTAATACTTTTGTTTTGGATTAACAAGCTAAATCATTTAACTTGTTCTAAAATTGTGCAACACTACTGACGACTTTAACACCAACAATAACATCAACGATAGCGGGCTAGTTTATTATCAGTTGTAGTCAGTTTTTCCTCATAGAATCCTAATGATTACGTACCAATCCAGTCCATCCACTTGAACTTTCAGCCAAGCATCGGCCCACATTGGACTGGAAATTATTTTCCTCAACTCGATCGATAAACCGCTGAGAGACAGATCATGCGATTACCGTGCTTGTCATTGAGTTCAGTCGTCGATGACACGCTCCTGATTTTTTTTGTCAAACGTCTGTTTTGTGATTGGCAATTTGAGCCGGCGATTTGTGAAGATGTGCTGGTCAGCAGTTTCTTTGCAACCTGCCTTTTCAATGTAAGTCGGTGAGTGTGTAATTTGGTGCAGACCCATGCAATACCTTACTCGTTGGTCGGATTTATGCATGCATTTCAAGTTCGGATTTGTACATGCATTTCAAGATCAAGAGAACATAAATGTCCCAAGTATGTTCCCTTGGGGAAAAAAATCATTTGTCCCTATTGATATACTCACGAAGATATTCGAGAATTTGAGAGTAAGAGCTCTCTAGAGTGCTGTCACGAGGTCCGACTTGGGAGACAAAATGTGCCTACTAAAAAGGTTCATTCAGGCAAGGAAAGAAAAATGTATATCCGAGCCTGCAAATTGTACGACCTACAAGTCAGCGGACCCCTTTGTCCAAGTTTGTATTTTGGATCGCTCTGACGAAGGGTTAACGCTCGAAACGTCAGCCTTTTATTTATTTACGGTGGCTAATTAACGTCTTCAACTCAGTTGTTAACTCTAAATTACCTGCCATACTCTCCCACCAACGCGGTACCACAGTTTCTTTAGAAACTTACCCCTTTGTAATTTGGTTTATGACTTGTTAACTCCATCACTAATCACACAAGTATTACGTTATCACAGAAAACAACCGGAAAAACCTTAAAACTCAATGTCAAAACGAGCAATTTTTTGTTAATACGGTATCAGTATCATATATCTCTCCTTGCTCTTTGTGTAAAATGAGGTATAATACTCAGCGGAGTAATCTACACGAAAAGGAGTTTTCTATTATTTTGCGAGCAAGTGACTCTTTGATGGAAAGACCCTCGCAGAGAATCGGTAACTTATGGTGGAATATTGTGATAATTCAATGGGGTCGCTAGACGGAGGCTGTTTGTCAAATATCTGGTTCCAGAAAGACGTATGTTAATAATAATTAATAATTATTTCACGCAGTGGAGGTAAATAATTCTTTAAGTATATACCACGCAAATACAAAAAAATCATTTCTTTCAACATCACGAAAAATGGTCTGAAACAAAACTCTTGACGCGCAATTTTGTCTCAACGGCTGCTCGGGGGTGAATAGTACTTGTAATTAACTTCCGAACTAACCAATCAACACGTGCGAAAAGCACTATTCACCGCCGTGGCACATACTAACTTGGTGTATTAGATATAGCTGGCGTTGGTAAACGTATATTAATGGAAGCAGTTTTTTCACTAATGGTGGGAAATTTATTTGTTATTAAAACCAATTTCAACTTTTTAAATGCTACCGGAATCATTAAAAATTATATTTCTCTATCAATGTGTTATAAGTCTCCTCTTTTTATACCAGTAATAAAAAAGACTTTCACCGCATCATCGAAATTTCATGCCGGTGTTCGCCGCGTTCCTGACGTCTCCCTTGTACTGTGCTGTTGGAAACATAAAATAGACGCAGTCTGTTACTTTGAGAATACGAGTTAATAAAGCCTCTTAAGAGAGGATGTCAGCATCCATCAAACAAGACTGAAATATTGTGGCAAGTCGCCCAAAATTCGTTTTCTTTCCTACTTTAATTTTTTGTAGCCCAATATGTTCTTATAATTGTGGTGTAGTTTTTTTGCGAAAATATATTTTAGTTTTTGAGTTTTTACTTGACAGAGTGGTATCCTTTCTTTCTTCTCTGGGCCTATTTTTTTTTTCTTTTTTTTTTTTTTTTTTTCCCCCAAGGACTTTCATCCGCTTTTGATTTTTCAATGAGAAAAAATTTAGGAGCTAATTTAAGAGCTAATGTCAGCATGCATCAAACAAACAGCGACAAGTCACCCAAATTTGTTTTCCCTCCTAATTTTTATATTTTATAGCCCAATATGTTCTAATAATTGTGGTGTAGTTTTTTTGCGAAAATATATTTTAGTTTTCGAGAAACAATTTTTTTCGTTCGACCGCTCAAATATGCAAATTTCACCTTGAATATTACCCGAGTTGTGTGACCTCATGTATCGAATGTACTAGACCTACGGTATTTCTGTGAACATAATCCTTTGTTTTATCAGCTAAACTTAATCCCCTGTCGTTATTGAAGCTGCCAAAGAAATATTTATTTTTTGGTGAATATTTTTGTCCGACATACTTTTCCTTTGTCGAAAAGTAGCATCAAAACAAAGACAGTTTTAACAATGACCGATATGACACAATCTACTAAGCTTCAAGCTTTTAAAAGAGCAAAGGATGGTTATAAAGTTACTCTAAAAATTTCCTTGTGTATTTGTGTTGTTCTTTCTTGAGACGAACTCAAAGTCCGGTAAAATTTACTTGATAGCGACTACGAAATGTACATGGTGCGCCTACTTGTCGCCACCGTTAATTGGCATAAATCACTACAATTTGTACAAAAGTCTAACATAACACTCTTATCTTGTTTATTTATGATTTTATTAGCCGTTTCGATTATTATATTACGCCTGGGTACTACTTTTTGAAAGGAGCTCAGGTTTTGCGTTGTGTTTTCCCCTCCCTCATTTATATCATAAGCTAGTCACGCAATAGTTGATACCGACACTAGTGAATATTTACCATTTATAAAGATTTTTGTTTACGTTGAATTGAAAATATTAAAATATGTGCTTTCTTCACTAATCGTTGTTGCAGCAGCAGCGAAGCAGTTAAAAGCAGTTGTAGCTTCAACGCTACTGAAATTTTTAGTATTCAGACAGGCGAGCAAAGCGTGATGCTCTGGGAATAAAAACTTTTAAGGGCCTTTTACATGATATCTGAATGAGTTTTGTACAAGAACGAGTTCATACCGGTTGCCACATTATAACCAGTGTAAAATTTATTCGAAATGGGTCATTTCTGAAGGAGTTTATTGGGGTTTTTATTACAGAACGAAACACTCATTCTGGACGACCTTTTCTACCTGTACAATGTAAACGCGGCACGGCTCTCATATTTGTATGAATCATCTGAGGGAGCGAGGGAAGCATTGGAAAAGACAGAAAGGGACATGAAGACCTGTTTTTACAGGCAAATTGTTGCCACTCCCACACGGATAAGACTTAAGCACTTTTTATAATTTTATAGCGGTCGCTTTAGAAACTCCAGGCGCCCACCCCCGCCCTCTTATGTAAAGGGGTCCCCCGGGGGTGCTAATTCGTGCAGCACACTTGACATTTAGCAAGGACAAATTCTGATGTGATTTTGGCGAAGAGAAACATGTTTTGTCAGCGTCTAGTCGCTAGTGCGGAAGGGCCCTTTACCACCGTGTGCATAACTACGCGTCCCTCCAGACGGCGGAGAGCCAACAAAGTGTTCAGACACTACTTCAGAAAACTTCGCCTCTGACTGAATTTTTGGTAGCCTATTGACCAATTCCCAATCGAAACTTAACTCTGACGTCACGCGTAATTTTGCTCACGGTGGTAAGTAGCCTACTTACCAAAGCCAGATTGTATGAATTTTCCAGACATCTTGAGTACTATCTGTGATACAAGCTTGCTAATTCCCCCATCAGCTTTTGGAATCGACTTAACCCTACCTTTACCATGGCCGGAAATTTCGTTTGGCACCCTACATCTGCTATTGGAACCACGATTCCACCCAACACCGAGATTTGATCAGTGAGTGGGGTAATTTGTAAAATCATCGACATCTTTTGGCGTCTCGAAGATGCCGGCACGCGACAAAATAAGATCAACTTTATCTTCTGGATCTGATAAAACTTGCAACTCCGCAAGTGACATGAAATTTCTTTTTAACAATCACGCAAGGGAACGACTTGGTCTTCTCGATAACTAAACCCACAAGTTCCACCAGCGAACGATTTAACTAAATAGCAAATCTCCATGTTAGCATGTAAGATGAGACGCTTATAAAACAGATCAGTTAGCTAAATCAGTATGTAGCTTGTCAATCAAATTGACCACTGTAACCATACTTTGACTTAAGCCGGCAAAGGAATCATCGATGTATCTGGACATTTTTGTTTTCTGAATGTAGTAATTCCTAAAAGGTTTTTCTATGTGTCATGCAAAGAGGGAAAAAAACCCATCTATTGGTATTTCGGAGGTTGACTTAGGCCAAGTTTATACGTCGCGCTACAGTCGAATTTAATTCAGACGAATTTAATTCCATTAAATTCGTCGTTCCGTCGACATAAATCGTGGCGTGGTTTTATGCGTCGAAATCAATACGGTCGAATTTAATTCTCTTCCCAAATGCAGTGTCTCTGGTCAGAGGTGTCATTTTGAAACAAACATGGCGCGGGCTAAAGCTCTGAAAACAATTTTGCTCGAGAAAATTTCCAGGGAGAGACAACGGCGACGTCAACTACGGCGTAATATGGTTACATTGGTGTTTATGAGGAAGAGGTTGATCGTACGACTTTGCTTGCTGACGTGTCTCCTGTTACAGTCAAGTGAAGATGAAATCAGCGCTCGAAGACCTCGCAGTTGTCGTTGCAGTCATAAAAACACAGGTTGGTGGGAATTGGTCTGGGCGTCCTATGATGAAGGAAGATTTAAGAAAACCTTTCGTGTATCAAGGAATACGTTAAACTTAATTTTGAAGAGTCTTCGACCTGATATTGAGAAAGATTTTGTCACAGAGCAGCTTGTTTCTGCCGAATGTAGGCTGGTTATATGTCTTTACAGATTAGGTAGAGGTGACTACCTAGACACCATTGCGGAACTGTTTGGCCTTGGCGTGACGACCGTTTACAAAACCATAGAGGAAGTATGTGAAGCGATCATAAGAAACCTGTGAAAACCTTCGGTGCAAGCGCATTTTCCAATCACCAAACAGAATATTATGGAGAAAATGGTGGATATGACAGCGTTTTGGCAATTTCTCTGCTGCTGGGGTGCTGTAGATGGGTGCCACATCCCAATTCAGTGCCCTCCCGGCTGTCTGAAAGCCTGTAAAGAGTATCATAACTTTAAGAACTTTTATTCAATACTATTGATGGCCATTGAAGATTTACAGGATCGTTTCATCTGGGCAAGTGTTGGTTTTCCAGGAAATTCACACGATTCCATCATTTTCCAGTCCACTGATTTGTGGCACAACATTACTGAAAACAACATCATACCATCAATTTCTCAAGTCATTGAAGGTACCGAGGTCTACCCGATGATTTTGGGCGATTCTGCTTTCCCATTCAGAGTGTGGTTAATGAAACCATATGGTAATGCTAACCTTACACCTGAAGAGGGCTATTTTAACTATCGTCTAAGCCGCGCAAGAATGGTAACTGAGCGAGCCTATGGAAAACTGAAGAGCAGGCGGAGAGTTTTGTATCGAAAGCTAGAATGTAGACCAGATTCGGTGAAACTGGCCGCGCTCGCGTGTATTGTACTTCACAACATCTGCATTACCAAAAAGAACAGCCTTCCTGCCCAACTGGCTTTGTCAATTGATCCTTTCACACAAAAGAAAAGGTCCAGAGAAGAAATACGAGATCTGTTGCAGATGCGCAACTGCCTTAAGAGAAAGGATTCATCTCGCCAAGCTGGAGCAATAAGGGAGGCTCTGACCAGGAAAATGTGGCAGGAAAAAGAAGCAAACGAACTGGAAATTTAGACGTGATTAAAACAATTTTTTTGTCATCCATGTTATTTTCAAAGTTCTCCATAGATTGTAACAAATAAATCACTTCACATTTCATGTAAACTTCATAAAAGCAACAGTGTGTTGTTCCATAAAATATTCAACGCCCCTGTGAAGTTTTTTGTTAGACCTCAAACTCCCGCTAATTCCAGCAACAGTCTTAAACTTTAGCTTGTACTTCAAGAACCTGCTACTTGCCTTCACGCCGGAACGCGAGTTCTACGCTCCTAATTCCACGGGGGTAGAAATGAATATTTTGTGGAACTGTCTCAATTTCAACTTAGGCATTACATGTACAAGTCCTGCAAATCGGCATTATATGTAAAACTCGCCTACTCCTCTATTACATTTCTTTTCAGTACACATAACAGAAAAAAGAATCAAATTTGACCAAAGGTATTGAATGTCATGACATTCCTAATACGTTTGTTGCATTACTTCTCATCAATGCTTTAAGCGACCCATTTTAAATGCAAGTTAGAAATGCACAGGTCTCGAGTTCATGTTCAAGCAAGCAATGATAGTCATTGGATCAAGGAATACTATTAATATCAGACATTACATACAGTACCATGAGATAAACACTGTTATGATGAGAATTGCAATACTGTAATTCAGTTGTTATTTCCTTCATTAAAGAAATGTATTGATTCTCTCACCATATTATTTTCCTTTGTTTTCCAATAAAATATAATTTCAAACAAATTAACAAAGGGTTATAAAAAAACGAACGAAGAGATTCAAAGTGAAACACAACATTTGAATGATTTGTAAACCATAATGTACATTTCAGTAATACACATTATGATATCCTGTTCCTTTCATGTTTTCGAGGGAACAACTTTGAAAGGGTATCTACCCTGTCACCAGATGAGATGTATTTAGGCTCATTTATGTGAAGGGTAGTCTTGAGGAGACAGCAGTACTTGTTTTCCATTGCACAAGTTTTTGTTTTGACTACTCATAACCAAAGTAAAGTAAATTAGACAGAGAATTATTGAGGATCGTATCTTGACAACCAAAACATACCAAACTACCTATGGTGGTATCTCAGTGCAAAGAAACTACATGGGAACTCAGGTAATATTATTCTTACCTCTGCTGCCAAAAATTAAATAGTTTGGCCTACACCTGTATATAATTTGCATCCACTTCGGGAACATTGCCAGGTACACCTTATAAGTTTGCTATCAGCTCATTCAATCAATTATGACAGTTAACGGTACAAAACTTACTGGTCGGACATGATCACCACCTCGTTGATATTCGCTTTAAAATGTGTTTTCAAAGTGCCTTTAACACCCCCACCCCCACCCCCACCACCAACTGTTTCCCCCATTTATTCCCTCAAATAAATATTTGTATTTTTCTCTCAAATAAATTTTTGTATTTTTCTAAGCAAAATTCCACTGTTTTGTCTTAATTTGCTTAAGACCTGGATTTTATGGATAACAACAACGACCAACTTGGACCACAAGAAGCATGGCTCCATTCCTGTTTGACATCACAGACTGCTTTCAAAGAATTTTTGCACTGCAAAGCAGTTTTTGATGTCATGAACAAGGAATAGATCCATGCCCCTCACAGCTTGGTTGTGTTTGAGATAAAAACAGACTTAATTTGCAAATTCTTTTAAAAAACCAACATTTAAACAAAATGCTACACTTCTTGAACCAGCATATCAGTGCAATATTGAGATTTCTGCTGGTGGAAAAAGATTATTTGAGTTATTGGCACTTCAAGACCATAGTGTAGAAGGTTCTTTTCAAAGCAGTTCCAAACTAACTTTAAAATATTAGAGTGCATGCCAAGACCCTTTCAAAATTGGTACAACTGTGAAACACCAGATTGTCCTTGTGAAGTCATAGTTGACTGACCGTGATGTAGGAGAGACTGCTCATCTTTTTTTGGAGCAGATGACATCAATGGTGTGTACCCAAAGGATGGGGTACTTGGGTGACTGCTGCTAGCTCTGGGATTGGACACAGATTGTTGTGCAAAATTATGGCTTTGATGATGAAAATCATCAGAATAAGAACTGCTATAAGGATGGAAATTACCATGGGGTTGCATGTTTGGATTGCTGTTGGGTGTTAGTAGGCCACACATCAACTGGAAGTACCTCATTTCCTGTTCTCTAGACTGCTTCATATCTTCCCTTAAAATTTGCAAAAGTTCTTTGGTGGGATCATTCTCAATAGTACTTTGAAGTAGTTCAACAGCTTTTGCCATCTGCTTAGTTTTAGCTTTTTTAGAGGCAGATTTCTTTGCCAAGAAACGTTTACCCTTGGATGGGACTTCTCCACTGCTATCCATAAGGCTGGATAAAGTGCTTGCACAGTCATCATCATCACCATCAACTTCTTGATCATTCTTGCTGGTATCTTGCTTGTCTACATTTCCAATATGTACAGAGGGTTCACATGCATTTTTTCGTTGACATGAATCTCTAGTTTTAACAAGTACATAAAGAAGGTCAAACCATTTACCATATCCCCGTTCTTCAACAAACCTTTCAATACCTGAAGCAGTTTTCATTGTCATGCAGATCTGCTTACACGTACTAATGCATGACTTAAATTTATTTCTCATTTGTTGCACTTGTAAAAGGAAATCACTCCCGGTGGTCTTATTGTATTCGACGTTCAGCCGTTTCCGCACCATCTCTTAAGCTTCAGTGTTGCTTGCTTTCTTAGTATTGCAAAATATCAGTTTCTTGACCAGCTGGTCATCATTAACAATGATATTTACCATGTCAGTGATGTGATCTTCTTTCCAAGTCGCTCTCCGCACAATTCTTTTCTTCCTTTTCCCACATTCAGAACTCACCATTTCACCTTCCTCGATGAAATCTGACTCTTCTTCTTCTTCTTCTTCTTCGCGAATACATGTTGTAAGATCCCTCTGACCATGGTCTTTGTCATCCACTTCGCTCTGACAATCTTTGACAAGCTTTTCTGTACAAAGAGCACACTTGAGACAATACCCAACACGTTTATTTGGTTGCCAGCCGATAGCTTCTTCATTAACTTCAGGAATCGAACATTCCGATCAAACACATACACTTTTACCACACGTTAAGAATGCACAAGAATACTTCGTTTGTCTCTCATAATTACTGCAAGAAAATGACAAACTTTTCCTTCAAAGCGTCATGGCTAGGAACTACAACGTAAACTCGCGCCGAAGTGCCCAAGAGGAATTTCTGCGCATGCGGAATACTTGAAAAGCTCGCCACGGGTCGCTGCGGGTCGCCAAAATAAATTGAAATACATTAAGAAATTGTATGCATTTCATTCGACGCGAAGTTAGCGCAGCGTTAAAACTGAAGACGCTTTATCGATATTTTATCCGTCTTACCAAGACGGATAAAACGTCTAGGACGAATTTAATTTACTGGACGAATTTAATTCGTTTTAGACGTCGCGCTATCGTCGGATTTAATAGCTTGTGGGACCTTGAATTAAATTCGTGTGTATTAAATTCGACTGTAGCGCGACGTATAAACTAGGCCTTATCTTTGAATTTCTGTGTCACGCTTGTCACGCAACTGATATAATAAGTTAGAGAAGATATATAAACTGGAACTCAAATCTGGCTAGAATGTGGTAGAGCATAATTAATGTGATCATCGAAACAGCTAATAAAATCATAAATAAACAAGATAAGAGTGTTATGTTAGATTTTTTTGCAAATTGTAGTGATTTATGCCAGTTAACGGTGGCGACAAGTAGGCGCACCATGTACATTTGGTAGTCGCTATCAAGTAAATTTTACTGGACTTTGAGTTCGTCTCAAGATAGAACAACGCAAATACACAAGGAAATTTTTAGAGTAACTTTATAACCATCCTTTGGTCTTATGAAAGCTTGAAGCTCAGTAGATTTTGTCATATCGGTCATTGTTAAAACTGTCTTTGTTTTGATGCTACTTTTCGACATAGGAAAAGTATGTCGGACAAAAATATTCACCAGAAAGTAAATATTTCTTTGGCAGCTTCAATAACGACAGGAGATTAAGTTTAGATGATAAAACAAAGGATTATGTTCACAGAAATACCGTAGGTCTAGTACATTCGATACATGAGGTCACACAACTCGGGTAATAATCACGGTGAAAATTTGCGTATTTGAGCGGTCGAACGAAAAAAATTATTTCTCGAAAACTAAAATATATTTTCGCAAAAAACTACACCACAATTATTAGAACATATTGGGCTATAAAATATAAAATTAGGAGGGAAAACAAATTTGGGTGAGTTGCCACTGTTTGTTTGATGCATGCTGACATTAGCTCTTAAATTAGCTCTTAAATTTTTTCTCATTGAAAAATCAAAAGCGGATGAAAGTCCTTGGGGAAAAAAAAGGAAAAAAAATAGGCCCAGAGAAGAAAGAAAGGATACTACTCTGTCAAGTAAAGAAAAAATATTCTTTCGTGAAAGCGGCTGGTACTAGCGGAGCTTTAATTTACGCTGGCGTCCAAATTTCGAACAAAGAAGTCGCTGTCAAACCAAAATTTACCATACGTGATGTTAAAAGCGAGGTTTCCTTTTCTTTATGCAAGTACGAGCCTTGATATAACAACATTAACAATCGCTTTGAATGTATGCATCGCTTTGAAGCAGTATGACGATTCGTTGTCTAACTCCTCAGCTCATTTTGCGGTGTTTCCATTTTGCCGCGGGTTTTTCATCTGCCTTTGGCAACTTTGCTCATTATTGTGTCGTGCTCCTCAACGCTCCACTGGGCGATCGAAATAATAATAATAATAATAATAAATCAACGTGTCTGCTATGATTTTTCCCGGGAACTCTTGATCCATCGTCATTGACGCCAGTAAGTCCCGTTGTCTTATTGGTTTGCGGTTTCAGGAGGCGAGATAATCAACATGATCTCGAGACCGAAATTACGATTATCGTTATTTCTAAATTGGCACCAAATTTATGGATATAGTAATTTCGTGGCACTCTTTACCAATGCTCTTTACACGTGTTAAATAAAGAGAAGGACTCGGTTCCACTGTCTTACAACATTCAAGATGGCGGAGGAAAGGGGTAAATGTGCGTTCAGTTGTGATCAGCATGATCTCGACACCAAATAACGATTACCGTTATTTCTAAATTGGCCCTGAAATAACGAATATCATAATTTCAGTGCATGTCTGAGACCTTCGGGCTCGAAGCTTGGGAACTAGTATTCAGGGAAAGATAAAATGGCGGCTTACGGCGGCGAAGGAAATCTCAGTAGTTTAATATTTTAGCGTGAAAAGGCTTGGGTGTTGTGATCTGGTTCTCAAGTAAAAAAAAAAATCACGGTCTGCAATGGCCCTACCACCTTTTGAACAACAAGAAAACATTGAAACGGTGGTAAAAAGCAGCAAGTTTCGAAGTCTAAACGAAAGATGGGTAAGCTGAGTTTCAGTCAAATATCATGACATTTGGGATGTAATTTCGATACCGAATAAATAGTTCTACATGGTTACACACGCATAGGATTCTGTTGTGTTCACGTGAAGGCCATTTCAGCCATCCCTGCCACTTGTAAGTGGTAGGAAATAAAAGATATGTATAGTTGTTTCGTATTGAAGCCCTGTGAAATCACAAATTTGATTTATTTCTTCTTTGTTTTAAGTGGTCATTATCCATTACTTTTGGAAGTCGATGCTGATGAGAAAGAAAAAATGTTTATGATTATTTCTTCTCTCGAACAGTTTACTATTTAGGTACCAAATAATCTTGATACTGAAGATCATTGCATCCATTATGAAAAGATTACCCTTGATTACTTTGTCAACTGGAATGTATAATGTAATATACCTTGTGATTTGTGGGATTTTCACAAGTAAACTAGAAATACTTGAAGAAGTTAATGATGTACTTAATGCAGAGCATTTGGTACAAAGTCTGCTTTGCTGTAATCTACCTGAAGGTGCTTTTTATATGCTAGTAAGACTTGCACAGCCCAGTCAAAATGTTTTTGAGTAGTAGAAAAGCTGGCCAAACCTCTTCCTGAAAAGCAGTCTGAAAAATGTGAAGTTAGCGGAAGGTACTTCATTGTAGGCGGCAAAAATTGTAAGCTGCCAGCCCATTTTGAGTGAGCAGTAAAACTCAAGATTGGCTATTTTAGCTAATTTTATTGAGAACCAAATTCCCAGCAACGGGCACAATTTTACTGGGCTATTTGTTATTTAACTACTTAGTAATATTCTTATTAAAATTTACTGCATTCCTTTCTAATAATTTGCTGCTGATTGTATGCTGTATATAGCTTATGATTTGTGTGATTTTCACAAGTAAATTAGAAATACCTGAAGATGGTAATGATGTACTAGATAATGTACTTGATGCAAAGCTATTTTGGTGCAAAGTGTGTGCCTTGTCCGTAGGTGATTTTGCATGCTAATAAGACTTGTAATTCAAATAATACACATCAGCTGGAGTGGGAATATTAAAAGAAAAATAATAATATTTAGCTATACCAAGTTCTGGTTTTATGTCCAAATTAAGCACTTAGTTGAAGATCACTGCACTGCTCAGGTCCAGAAGGCTGAAAGAGTACTGTCTGCTGTTAGTTTGATTTTTGTCATTTCTATTGATTTATTTTATTTATCAATGTTTCTTTGAATTGTAATTCATTGATCTCTTTCAATAGTGCAGGTTCGCTCATGTAACCTAATCTCCCACTTATGTATGTATGTATGGATGAGCTCAGTCAAAATGTTTTTGAGTGGAAGGCAAGCTGGTGATAGTAATAGGCAGCAGAGGCTGAACCTTGTCTTGAATGGAAGTGTGAAAAGTGTGAAGTTAGCGGCAGCTATATTGTGGCAGGCAGCCAAATTGTCAGCTGTGGCACATTTTGACTGGGCTGATTGTGTGTAGTATATATGTGCACTTCTTTTAGGGTGTTAAACAGGTTAAAGTACCAAGAAATCCTCTGTGATAACTTGATAGTTCAAGATGTAAAAATTTTAAATAATAAGGTAAAGCTTGATCATTCTTAAGAGTTTCCATTTGTTCTGGAAATTTGGGGGAGGGTCAGGGGAGCATTATTTATACATAAATAATGTACATAAAAAGTAAAAAAAAGGACCAAGGTAAAATCCCAATTTGTTTTAAGAGTTAATTTTATCAAGAGAAAACCCTGGATATAGCTTGGGATTTGTGTGATTTTCAAAAATTGTTAGGAACCTTGTTAATTTTCAGCTTCAAGAACACAAGTACATAATCTTTAGTGCAGCCCTCTTTTCTCCCCGCCATTATTCTAATTTTTTTATCAAGTTTCCTTTTTCTTGTGTTCAATTAATTTATTGTCTTTACAGGTGAAATTTTAATATCTGCTAGCACAATTATCTCTGCTAAGAGTGTCTACCATCACTCTTGCCGGTCTCAAGCCCAAAACGCTGCAAACTAGCTGAAACTACATGTATTTCGTAAAATTGCAATGAAATCTATCTAAAAACACCAAAATCCGGCAGAACGCACGAGGTTTTGCCAAATTTTACGCAAAAGTTGACAAAAGCGCTCAATTCGACCTGAAAAACACTTTTTTTTTTTTTTTGCAAAAATCAGCCTATTTTACATTCAAAAGCACGATGTCTTTAACAAAATAGGGATACAATCCATGTGAAAACACTTATTCCAGCTAAAACGCAGTCTTCTCAGTAAAATTTGGGCTGATTTTACCCACTTTTTGTGTAAATAGCTGCCAAAACCCTCTAAACTAGCTGGAACTACATGTTTTTCACAAGATCGCCATAAAATCTTGAAACGTTGCTTTAGGGACCTTTATGCCTCCAAAACGAGTTTTTACTTTAAAAAAAAAATGGAATTAGCAAAGATGTGAAAGGGGAAAAAGCTGTGAGAAAGGAGAAGTTTAGTGTTGCTGTTTGATATGCCGCCCAGATATATCAATTTATTAATTTAACGCCTTTAGCCGTGGGCAGAAGTTTTTCTCTAGACTAAGAGGACCCTCCCTATGTTGACGAACCTCAATAACTCGTTGATTTTACTGTTTTTACACATATTTGATTTTAACCATATTCGCCAAAATAACTGCCAAAACACGGCAAACCAGTATCTCGGCCAAGAGCGATATTGGCCATTTCACACATCCTTATTAGATATGAATTTTATTAAAGATTGTCATTCTAGCATATGTTGGCTAGTTACCACAGGTTTCTTGATTTTCATGGGAAAGTGGCATTAGTTGGTACCATGACCAATCTCCTCGACTTTCCCATGATTTTCATAGGATGTTAGCGACCCATACTTCGAACCTCAGTTGTTTTTTTTTTTTTTTACATTGGCGCGAGTTTCACAACTTTCTTCTGGTTTGGCATTGACTCAGAGTTGGGCTTATTTTTATGGCTAATCCATCGGTGACTTTCTCATGATTTTCTTGGGTTCTCAACAGTGACACGCACTTTGGAACCATAATTTTATAAATATGTCAACACTGGCAAATACTGCTAAAATCTACACTCTACTAAACTCCATGTACCACAATATCCACACAACTGCGTGTGCCTACTTGAAAATCCTAACCCTAACCCTAAAACTATCCAGTTAGCCTAGTATTGTATTGCTGGTTTGAGTGACTAAACTGACTCAAATGATCCAGCTGCTTAAAAATCTAAGCACAGAGTAAGTTTAAAAGATTCAATTTTGTAAGGTTTCGAAACAGTTCCAAAATTAACATGCACATAGCTCAGTGTAAAACATCGAAGCTTCTAGGACTTCTTATGATTCCTACGAACGTACACATCTAATGCACGTCAATTTGCCTTTGTTGTCCTCGAACGATCACGTCTTCGTGGTAACGTGGTGTAAGAACTGTACAGCACTTTATAAATATATGTTTTACTTGACGGTAAAAGTTTGAATCCGTACAAGGAAACGTAACGGAAACAGGCGATGATAATATTCCGTTGACAGAAATGCAACGCAAACGTGTCGTCATATTTCCGTTCAGGAATCATAACGGAAACATAACAGGTCCAAGGAAGAAGTGAATGATGTGGAAACATAGAGTTTCATTTTTCCGAATTACGAAATCATGCTATTTCGTCCTGTGCTCACTCTAACTCTGTGCTATCCTAAACCTAACCCAAACCCCAAACCAATCCTAAGCTATGGTAAAGGGTTTAAGTCAGGGTTGAGGATAGGGTTAGGGCAGGAGCCCATTACCTGGCTAGGGTTAGAGTTTGGGTTGCTTCGGGTCAGATGGGTTTAGTGTTACAATTAGGGTTAGGGCTAGGGTAAAATTATGCTTAGAGTTAGCGGGGTTTAGTGTTAGAATTAGGGTTAAGGCTGGGATGAGGCTATGCTTAGGGTTGGCGTTAATATTTTTCTACAAGCATTCAATTGCAGGGTTTTTGGTATTGTGTTTGTAAATTTCAGTAACTACTTGAAAGTTTACTGAAAAATAAACGATAGGCCGACTGGTACACTTACAGGATAGATAGAGAAGGTTGGGGTTAGGGTAGGGTTAGAGGGTCTGCGGTTGAGGTTAGGGCTAGGGTGAAGGTTTGGGGTTAGGGTTTGGGGGTAGGGTTAGTGTTTAGGGTAAGGGTGTAAGCCTCTTCAAAAATATTTTTAAGAAGATTTTGTCACCTTTTTCACTTAAATAACCACCTGAAGAATTTTGACCAGTTAGATTATTATTTATTGATTGGGGTTTAATAACTTTTAGTAGTTGGATGATTATTTTTACCAGTTGAACCACTGTAATATGCTGGATCTTTTTAACTAATGTTACCATCCTTACCTGAATTATTTGAACCAATTTCACTGGTTACACATGCATTATCCAGTTAGACTATTTCAACTGGTTGGATTATTTAAACCAGTTTGTCCATTTTAGATATTGGCATCATTTTATCAAGTTGGATCATGTTAACCAGTCGCACCATTTTACTAAGTGAGATCGTTTCTTCCGATTGGACCATGTCGCGTAATTAAAATCTTTTCACCGTTTAAACCATTTTATCTTGTTTTGGCTGGTTGGACCATGTTAACCAGTTGCATCATTTTGACTGGAGTGAAAAGTTCCGTTCTTAACCCGAGCCCTAACCCTAACCCGGGGTTAGGGTTAGGGTTAGGGTTAGGATAGCTCGCAGCTAGAGTTAGGGCTTGGGTAGGGTGGGATTATGATTAGGCTGAGGGTCACAATTTTTTCTGAAAACATCCAATTTTTTTTTGGTATTGTGTTTGGCTCTAAACTTTAACAACTACTTGAAAGTTTGCTTGAAATCAAAATATACCATTTTTTGCCAAAATAACTGCCAAAATGCGCAATTCGGGCCTTTTTATTAATTTACACTTGGTTTAAGCTTGGTTTTTGTGTTTTCCCACAGACTCTTAAACTATTTTGCTGAGAACATTTTTTGCAGCGTTTTTAAAACTGAAATAAGCTTATTTTTGCAAAAAAAACAAACGTGTTTTTCAGTCGAATTTAGTGTTTTTGTCAACTTTAGCGAAAAATTTTGCAAAAATCGTACATTTCTGCCGTATTTTAGAGTTTTTAGACAGATTTCGTCGCGATCTTGTGAAAAACATGTAGTTTCAAGCTAGTTTTCAGTGTTTTGGCAGTTATCTTGTCAAAAAATGGGTACGTCAGCGCAATTGTTTTTTTTTGGTTTTTAAGGTTTTGTTTGCCCAAATTTTACTGAGAACACTGTGTGTTAGCTTGTCTCCATTGTTTTTTCGCAGATTCTATCGCTGTTTTGCTGAAAACATAACGTTTCAGCTTGTTTGCATCGTTTTTGGTCGTGAAATAAGCTAATTTTTGCAAAAGGAAAAAAACCTGTTTTTCAGCCCAAATTGACATAAAGGATACAGAAGAACATTTGCTTATTGCCTTTTTTTTTTGTCCTTACTCATGAAGTTGATTTTGGCATTTCAAACAAAAACTCTGCTAGAGCATTAATTGAATGACATATCATGCACTTACTTTGAAGCAAGAACACTTTTTTTTAAATTCAGAAAAATACCTTTTTATTTTTTTTTAAGGACTGCTGGATATAACCTGTACAACCAAGATGAATTTACATTCATTATTTGTCATAACTTACACTAAATTAGAAATTCAAGTATGAAATGAGGGTACTAGCCCTTTAATAGTGTTCAAAATTTCCATATGCAGGGGTACTTGTGGCTACTGGAGAAGAATCAGTCTTTAACCCTTCACCCCCCCCCCCAAGGGAGATAATAAGTACAGATATCCTCTTCCCTAGGGGCAACTAGCTCAAAAGTGAGTGATCTCAAGGGCCCTCCAAAAACGTTTTCTACAGCAATAACTAAGCTCTACAGAAGCACACTATGCAGACAAAAGGTGTAAGAGAATGAATGAATTCTTTAATTCTTGGTCCCTCCCAGGCCAACCTATTGTACAAATCTCATGACATCTGTTCCAGTTTCATCAGTCAATTTTTCAAGCTTCAAGCTTTTCCTGCAATTATGTACTTGTTCTTGAAGCTGAAAACTAACAAGGTTCCTGTAAATTAAGTTTACATAACAACCTAACAATTTGTGAAAATCACACAAATCCCAAGCTATATCCAGAATTATGCTCTTAATAAAATAAACTTTTAAAGCAAATTGGGATTTTGCCCTAGTTCTTTTTATTTTTTTGTTACTTTTTAAATACATTTGTATAAATAATGCTCCCCTAACTCTCCCCAAAACTTTTAGAACAGATGCAAACTCTTAAGAATGATCAAACTTTACCTTATTATTAAAATTTTTTTACATCTTAGACTACCAAGTTATCACAGAGGTTTTTTTCGGTACTTTGACCTGTTTAACACCTAAAAAGAAGAACACATACATAACACACACACAATCAGCCAGGTCAAAATGTGCTGCAGCCAACAATTTGGCCACCTACAATGAAATAGCTGCCAATTTCACACATGTCAGACTTCTATTCAGGACAAGATTTGGCCTCTGCTGCCTATTACTATTGCCAGCTTGCCTGCCACTCAAAATTTCAACTGAGATTGTACATACATACATGTGGGATTAGGTTACACGAGCGAACCTGCACTATTGAAAGAGGTCAATGAATTATAACTCAAAGAAACATTGATAAATAAAATAAATCAATAGAAATGACAAAAATTAAACTAACAGCAGACAGCACTTTTTTGGCCTTCAGGGCCTGATCAGTGCAGTGATCTTCAACTAAGTGCTTAATTTGGACATAAAACCAAAACTTGTTATGGTTAAATATTATTATTTTTCTTTCAATATTCCCATTCCAGCTGATGTATATTATTTGAATAACAAATCTTATTAGCATGTTAAAATCACCTGAGGACAAGGCATACACTTTGTGCCAAAATTGCTTTGCATCAAGTACGTTATCCAGTACATCATTGCCATCTTCAGGTATTTCTAATTTACTCTTGAAAATCACACAAATCATAAGCTATATACAGCATACAATTGGCAGCAAATTATTAAAAAGGAATGCAGTAATCTTTAATAATAAGAGTAGCTAAATAACAAATAGCCTAGTCAAAATGTGCCGGTAACCAGGGATTTGGCTTTCCACACAGAACATTTGTTAGGCGTCTAGT